>NC_034183.2:39514327-39572318 GCF_002021735.2 Oncorhynchus kisutch
AGAGAGGTAGGTGGAGAGAGAGAGGTAGGTGGAGAGAGAGAGGGGTAGGTGGAGGTGGAGAGAGAGAGGAGAGGGGGTAGGTGGAGGTGGAGGAGAGAGAGAGAGAGGGGTAGGTGGAGGTGGAGAGAGAGAGAGAGAGGGGTAGGTGGAGGTGGAGAGAGAGAGAGGGTAGGTGGGAGGTGGAGAGAGGAGAGAGAGGGGTAGGTGGAGGTGGAGAGAGAGAGGTAGGTGGAGGTGGAGAGAAGTGAGAGAGAGAGAGAGAGGGGTAGGTGGAGGTGGAGAGAGATGAGAGAGAGGGGTAGGTGGCAGGTGGATGAGAGCGAGACTGAGCTAGAGGGGTAGGTGGAGGTGGAGAGAGAGAGAGAGGGGGTTAGGTGGAGGTTGGAAGCAGAGAGATGAGAGGGTAGGTGGAGGGAGAGAGAGATGGGTAGGTGGGAGGTGGAGGAGAGAGGGGTAGGTGGAGGTGGGAGAGAGAGAGGGGTAGGTGGAGGTGGGAGAGAGAGAGGGGTAGGTGGAGGTGGAGAGAGAAGAGGGGTAGGTGGAGGTGGAGAGAGAGAGGGTAGGTGGAGGTGGAGAGAGAGAGGGGAGGTGGAGGTGGATGAGAGAGAGGGGTAGGTGCGAGGGTGGAGAGAGAGAGGGGTAGGTGGCGGTGGATGAGAGAGAGAGGGGTAGGTGGAGGTGGAGAGAGAGAGAGTGTAGTGGACCGGTGGAAGTGAGAGAGGGGTAGTGGAGGTGGAGAGAGAGTAGGGTAGGTGGAGGTGAAGAGAGAGAGGGTAGGTGGAGGTTGAGGAAGAGAGGTAGGTGGAGGTGGAGAGAGAGAGAGAGAGGGTAGGTGGAGTGGAGAGAGAGAGGGGTAGTGGAGAGAGAGAGGGTAGGTGGAGGTGGAGAGAGAGAGAGGGGTAGGTGGAGGTGGAGAGAGAGAGGGGTAGGTGGAGGTGGAGAGAGAGAGGGTAGGTGGAGGTGGAGGTGGTAGAGAGAGAGAGAGAGGGGTAGGTGGAGGTGGAGAGAGAGAGGGAGAGAGCTCAAAGCATCTTAAAAGGCTGACACAGTAATGGTATAATACAGACACAGTCCAGAGTCTGCTGACAGATTTTTCAGGCAAATGTTGCGCTCCAAAAAACACAAAGAGGCTCTTAATTATGGGGCGGCGATCGTTCGGTATTTGTATTTCTATAAGGAGCGTGTCGTACGGTAAGGGGAACGGGGAGAAGGAGAGAAAGAAAGACGGAATCTTTGCGGAATCATCTCCAAGCCTACAATTCCACATGCCATGTTCGTCGGGAAGTAGCTCATTAAAAAAAAACAGGAGATACAGGCGCTAAGGAGGACAGCTAATGTCTATGAGTCTATTGTGTCGAACCACTGTGGTTTAGTTCACCTGCTATGCTCCTGTCAATGCCATAGTGTAGATGGCACCCCCTCTCTGTTCCTACCCTACGGCCACGCTTAGCCACGTTCTGAACGCAGCTGACAGACGGTAACACATTTCAACAGGCGAGGCGCGGCTAGAAAGGCAGTCCAAGGGTTTTAGACCTGTAGGCTGTAGCGTAAAAACC
Organism: Oncorhynchus kisutch; assembly: GCF_002021735.2. NCBI lineage: Eukaryota > Metazoa > Chordata > Actinopteri > Salmoniformes > Salmonidae > Oncorhynchus > Oncorhynchus kisutch. Next base: position 39,515,884 of record NC_034183.2, read on the forward strand.
CTTTGGTTGCCGTCGAAAGCCCGAAACTGGCCCTACCTTCTGACTTCCAGCATGTCAATCACAATAGGCAAAGACAGGGTTCTTCGGTCTCTCCGCAAACACACACACAATCTGGATATAAAACGCACACAGACGCAACAGACACGTGTCAACACAGCGAGGTCAACTCAAGTATAACCCTTTCACAGAGGCAATCGTGTTTCCTCCCCAATGCCGTAGCCCTGCGATCTCTTTCCTCTCCCTACCTGACAACTAACAGAGAGAGTGGGAACACATTTTCGCTGTCGTCTCAATCTGATAATCAGAGCAGCACTTCAATTTGCATGACTCTTGTCAGGCACCCTGGCCTTTTGTCTTTCTGCATACGAACCACCCACCCACACTCTCCACTCAACTCCATCACTTACTGCCCCCCACCCAGCTCCAGCCTCTTCAGCCCCCCCAGACCCTGGCTCTCTAGCCCCTCACAGCCCCCCCCACCATGAGTAGCCAGGGAGTGGGTTACCCTCCCACACAGGGCGGGGGATGGAAGACTTGTTCAAGCTCAAGTGGACCACCACACCGCCCAGTGCTAATGCACACAGTGAGTGGAACCTCTTCTCTCTCCCACCTATGGCCCAGCTCTCCATCCCTCTATCTCCGCCATCATTCCGTCTCTCGCACCCACCATTAACTAGTACCATGTCGGCACATCGCCATCTTTCTTTCAGTGTCTCTCTCTCTCTCGCTGCGTGTTCCACTAACTAAATCCTGACCATAAAGTCCCCTAATAGACCTCTGAACCACGCCATCAAGTCTAACACCCATGCCACCACAACCTGAAAAAGTATCACTCCCCCACCACATCACACATGGCTTCCTTCCCCTTTCGGTAGAGGCTGAAACTAGCCCTGTCTATGAGGTCTGTTAGCCACGATAACGCGACGGAGACGTTCTAGAGAGGTATAGGGGACACATAAAGCCCGTCTGCTCTCCAATTTAGACTGTCGATCGTCTTAAGGTCAGTGCTGGGGAAACCCACAGCTAAGGCCAGGGTGAGCGAAAACTGTTGACGATACGGAGGTCAGAACTGATCGGGGGGGACTGAGGGGAATGGAGAACATACGAATCTCAACGTAGACCTGCTGCTGTTGACGATACGGCAGTCAGAACTGATCGGGGGGGACTGAGGGGAATGGAGAACATACGAATCTCAACGTAGACCTGCTGCTGTTGACGATACGGCGGAAATAAGTCGCAGGCTTCTCCTCTGTGATTCTTAATTGAGTGCGTCGTTTTGTACGTGTACCTTGTTAGAAAATTATAAAATAAACTCAACCACTCCCCCCCCCCCAAAAAAAATTAAGACTGACAGGGTCCGTCCCGAATGGCACCCTTTACCCTATACAGCGCACTACGTAGGAAGAGGGGGGGCATGTGTGACACAGCCGTAGTGTGTGGTCAGATCACTGAAGGGAGAAACTCTCTGAGGGGAAGTTCTATCTAAAACAAGACAATCCAAACACGGGTTCAGAGGGGCTGAAGTGAAACTGAACTATCATCTGTGCTAGTGATCGAAACAGGATCCAGAACTAGATCTGACGGTACAGCTGCCCTCAAGGGTCAAATATTGCCTGTACGGCAGGTAAGCAGCACACAACGATTGGGTCTCGGGGTCTTTTGTGACGCCTTCAGGCCTGTTGGTTTTGTTAAACCCACTGCAAAAGGGTCAGCGCAGTGTGTGTGTGGGTGGATAGATGGATGTTGTCAGTGGTGCATGTCAGACAACACACACACACACACACACACCTGCTGTTTGTGGAGATAACACCAGATTGGGCTGGCTGTGAACAAGTGTTCCTATGCCAACTGTTGTTTTCTCACTATCATTACCAATGCGGCCTTCGTCATCATCACCGTCATCATCACCTCAACCTCCAGTTAAACCAGACAGGCTCTTCAGTGTAATGAGGAGAGGTGTTGTTGGGGCACTAAGAAGGGGTGTAGGGGCGAATAGCTTAATGAACAACCTACACAGCACTAAGGCTAATTGCTACCTCTTGAGCTGTGACTATTGTAAGAAGAGGCAACAACAGAGAGGAGAACAGAGCCCCACAGGAGGATTGACTTCCTGTGTCCAAACACAGCTGCAAAAACAGCTCCATCAAATACTATGAAACTAGGTGCAAGTGTAATAGAGAATCAAATCTATGAGACAGTGTTATGTGACACACACACACACACACACACACACACACCTTTTTCCCATAATGCCAGAGAGTATAACACCATCGTTTTGTCCAGGTTCAGTAACAGCGACTTAACAGGGAACATGTAACTAGCTATGAGTTCGCTACAGAGCGGGATCAAACCTGGCGATATCAATCACATAACTCACACGGCCTGGCATGTGGGCTGCTGCTCTCATTTACAGATACTGACTCACACAGCACACAGATGGACAGATGACGATGGAGTGAGAGATGGGGGGAGGGGAGAGAGATAGAGAGAGAGAAACAAAGAAAGCAAATGGGAGAGACGGAGAGAGAGAGAGAGAGAGAGAGAGAGAGAGAGAGAGAGAGAGAGAGAGAGGTCTGCCTGCAGTTGTCCTCAGAGGTAACTACAGGGCCGAGAGGTCTCAAGTCATATTGTTAGTTAGAGCTGAGTCATAGACAAGTACACCCGTAATGGATTGTTTGCATTCTACAGTAGTAATAACGCTAATAACAAAAAAGAACATAGGCGTTCTGGAAAACAGGGGAAAGGGCGAGTCAGAACACTGCTCTCTCAGAAACAGCCGTGGTTCTGGAAATATTTTGCATCTTTAGGTAAATTGGCAAGTAGAAACCGGATGGAGCTTCAGTACATTGGGTTATATGATGAGATGGTGTTAGCTGCCAGATTGGATACAAGCTCTCGTTCCTCAGAGATGCCAGTTGTTTGTGACGCAAGCAATGTACTGACACTGGCTATCTTGGCAGACTGTTGCTCTTCCACTCTCTATATAGCTGAACATTTCTCCTAAACATCCTGTATAAATACAGGGACCATCGTCAGCTCGACATATTAAAAGAAACACCGTTAACCGTGGAGCAATACTGAAATTGTATGTGATCATTGAAATCTAGGAATCTTTGAAAAGGTAGAAAGACTACTCCCTAGGGTAGTGGTCAACAACCGGTCGATCTTGATGGTATTCCTAGTCGATCAACAAGCATTTCTGTAGAAAATCCAACGATAAAAGGCTTGCACTCCTTTTCTTTCCCGTCTTGCGCCATTGGTGGTAGGTGCACTCGATTCAGGTGCCCTGGGCACCAGGCAGGCAAAGTGTTCCCATTTTGAACCATTTCCTACCCAGCGGAGCGGGAGATCAGTTGATAAAACAAGTGCGCCTACTGCGCTGGCCAATCGGATAGCTCAAATCACAGTGCCTACCTACAGCTTCCACGACCCAAGCCACAGCAAAGTTACTGTGATACTAGCCTATATACGATTATATATATTATTATTATATAAGATTGCATACCTTTTAAAACCATGACCAGAGAGACTGTCAAAGAATACATGGCATCGGTGCCTGTTGAGTTTCGCCATCAGGTGGAAGACGGTGTCCCCACTCACTGGTCAGTCTCATGGGGGGGGGGGGACCATCTGCGGCTCTCTTCCTGCCGCAGCTGAGACTAATGCCAAAACAACTGGGAACTCGGGAAGTCTCCAACTTCTGACTTCAGTGCGGTCATCAAACTCAGAAACTTAGGCATCTTTCTACACTCTTAGGTACTATGTAGAACCTAAAAGGGTTCTTCGGCTGTCCCCATAGGAGAACCATTTGAATAACCCATTTTGGTTCCAGGTAGAACCCTTTTCAGTTCCATGTAGAACCCTTTCAACAGAGTGTTCTACCTGGAACCAAAAGGGTTCTCCTATGGTGACAGCCGAATAACCCTTTTTTCTAAGAGTGTAGAGCTCGGATGTTCCATCTTGAAGTTCAGCGAGGTCATGATTTGACCTTGTTTTTCCAGAGTTCCCAGTTATATTGAAATCACCATGACCATCAGATGCAGGTACCATCAATCCAGTCAACAACAAAAAAAACGAATAATATGCTAATTATTTCAATTTATTATAAAAGCTCTTTTACCAACTGATCTATTTTATTATCAAAACTTGAGTTTTAAAATATAATATGGTCTCAGAAGAACAATATTGTTAGGCGGCACATAGCCAATACGCTGTGATAATGTATTAGGGCTACTGCCCAAACCTCATTCCTACAGAACTGTTTTTATTAGGTTAATGTAAAAATATATAAATATGTTTTTCTTTTCTTTTTATCTGAGCCACTGCCCTAGGGAATCCTTTTTACATCAAACCCAAAAGAATTCTACCTGGAACAAAAAGTGTTTTACCTGTGATGGGTTCTGACTCCTAAACTTGAAATGTTGTTCATTGTCAGATCTCCTATTGAAATATTACATACCCTCGTAAAACTGACAATCTTCGACTTCAGCGATGTCATTAACAAAATAGCCTCCAACACTCTACTCGGCAAACTGGATGTAGTCTATCACAGTGCCATCCATTTTGTCACCAAAGCCCCATATACTACCCACCACTGCGACCCGTATGCGCTCGTTGGCTGGTCCTCGCTACATATTCGTCACCAGACCCACTGGCTCCAGGTCATCTATAAGTCTCTGCTAGGTAAAGCTCCACCTTATCTCAGCTCACTGGTCACGATAAAGACACCCACCCGTAGCACGCGCTCCAGCAGGTATATTGCACTGGTCATCCCCAAAGCCAACACCTCCTTTGGCCGCCTTTCCTTCCAGTTCTCTGCTGCCAATGACTGGAATGAATTGCAAAAATCGCTGAAGCTGGAGATTTATTTCCCTCACTAACTTTAAACATCAGCTATCTGAGCAGCTAACCGATCGCTGCAGCTTTACATAGCCCATCTGTAAATAGCCCATCCAATCTACCTACCTCATCCCCATATTGTTTTGATTTACTTTTCTGCTCTTTTGCACACCAGTATTTCTACTTGGCATCATCATCTGCACATCTATCATCTATCTATAATTGTAATTACTTTGCTACTATGGCCTATATATTGCCTAACCTGCTCACGCCATTTGCACACACTGTATATAGACATTCTTTTTTTTCTATTGTGTTATTGACTGTATGCTTGTTTATTCCATGTGTAACTCTGTGTTGTTGTTTGTGTCGCACTGCTTTGCTTTATCTTGGCCAGGTCGCAGTTGTAAATGAGAACTTGTTCTCAACTAGCCTACCTGGTTAAATAAAGTTGAAATAAAAAATATTGAGTGCCATAGTCTGGTTTCTAAACCGGAAGTTAATAGTTATCTGTAGGAGCAATGTATATGGTGCAGGCAATTAAGCTTGGAATGTACTTAGTAACGGAAAGGCAATCGCATGGTTGCCGGCACTGATAAGGGTGGAGAGATGTGGTTTAGTGAGGAATGGGGGCCGAGGTCAGTTCAGGTCACATTAAGGGAGAAGGAAGAGTTTATTGTCCGCATCACTTAACTTCTTGCCTAGCAATAAAGATGTAATGTTTAGAGAGAAGGAGGATACTCCACCCAAATTGGGGTATATATACTCCCACTGGTGGAACCATGTCCTTGTCTGTGCAGCTGTCCGACCCTTTGGGGGAATAAACTCGGTTTGAGCTTTACTAAGTGTTCGTGAGTGTTTTACTCTGTTTATTTAGAAGGTAACACCTGGAACCAAAAAGAGTTATCATACGGGGACAGCTGAAGATCACTTCTGGAACCCTTTTTCTATTGAGTGCAGTGTCTCCATTATGGGGACGGTAATCGGCTCACACAGAAGGCCCATTGTGTGGCCAGGATCCCCCTGCTGACCCCTTCCATTGTCATCCCAGCGGACAGTTACACAACGCCGCGCAGCGCTCTAACTTGCACGGTGGGTGCACTGAAGCAAAGGTAGAGTAACATTTACACAGGGGAGGAGGGAGATATACCCCTCATTACCTAAAGAGGCTACCAACTTCTGAGAGACGTCCTGGAGCAAATCCTCAGAGAGAGAGAAGGGGACACAGAGACAGGGACACAGACGTGCACACATAAGCACTAAGATATGAGATATCTATATGGGTACGGATTTGATGTGACAGATTGAACAGACATACATCTCAGTTATTGGTAATAGGCAAGGGGTTGGGAACCTAATCAGCCCTCCCATACACACACTAGTCCACTCTCTTTCTCCCACACTGGAGCTAGCCTCCTCCAGGCAAGAGAGACCGGCTGCAAAACAAGATATGACAGTCCTTTGAATTCACTCCCTGTTGTTTTCTTCCAAAAGGAATCATTGCGCAATTGTCATTTCCAGGAATTCTCTGACACATACCACTTATTTCACCCAGAAAAACAATCCCTATTGAGTAGCCCGTGTTTCAGGGCTGTCCAAGGCTGTCCAAGCCATCTGCATCCCACAATCAGCGCGGGGAATATATTATACGACAGTGTCTTGCATCCCAAACGGCACCCTATTTCCTATATAGTGCCCTACTTCTGACCAGAGTAAAGTAAAACACTAAATAGTGAATAGGGTGCCATTTGAAGCCAAGCTAGTGTTTCACACCAATTAAAACCATGGCCCAATAAAAATCACATAAAATCTGTTTCACCATTTCCCCAAAGGGAAGATTAAATTTACACCCCATACTTACAACGATAGATATTACATCCAAACGAAACATGCTGTTCGGCTAATTCAGCATTACGCGTACACTTGAGTTTGTACACACACGCGGCAGGAGATGAATGGTGAGTAATGTACACTCGTTATCTGGTGATTTACGATGGTTTGAGTCCTTTAATGGCCCTGTGTTCTTTGGTATGGTGCTGAGGAAGATGGGGAATAGGGGGGAGGATTTGTGCTTGTGTGTGGGGGGGCTGAATGCAGTTTAAGGCAGGGATCAAGCTAGATGAAGCCAATTTTTTTCTTGAGTGGAGGAGAACTATTCAGGCTCCATAACATATTCATATACTCACTATATAGTTTAAACACATAAGGACACACACATACAATATATACAATCACAAGCACACACACAATCCCTCTCACCTTTCCCTTTATTTATCCTATCCCTTCTTTATTGTCGTCTATCATCTTTCTTTCTCTCTCCATGTCAAACTCTGCACTTCTATGAGTTGGTGTGTGGACTGGAGAGATCACTGTGTCTCCAAGCGGGACCCTGACCTAAGAACGGAGCTGGCGGTCTGTGAGGTGACAAGCCTGGAGAGTTTGAGGGGCCCGAGAGTTGGATCACGGGGCTCACATTCAACCCACTACACCTCTAATTAGGGAATTCTCCACAATGTAGAGAGACATAAGATCCCCCACACGGCACAGAGATATAAGACCCCTCCTCAGCGCTCACACATCCAACAACCTAGAGACCACACAAGGGTGAGGGGCGGTGGGAACAGGCAGAGAATGGCAAGATGCAAGATGGCACCAACAGCAACGGTGGCTTCGAATCCTTAGGAAACTAATGAGTTTTTTTTATAGGTATTATTTCTTACATAATTAGCTCAGAAAATCTCAAGCCTTATTAGAACTACTGGATATAAAGGCAACGTCAACTTACCAACATTACGACCAGGAGTAAGACTTTCCCGAAGCGGATCCTTTATTCGCACCACCGCCTAGGACATTGGAGGGCCCAGAGGTCAACCCAAAAACAATGTCACCGCAGAAGAGGTAGGCGGAGCGGACTCCTGGTCAGACTTCGAAGGCGTGCACACCACCCACCGCTTCCGAGTATATTACCCGCTAATGTCCAGTCGTTAGACAACAAGGTAGACGAAATTAGGGCAAGGGTTGCCTTCCAGAGAGACGTGAGAGATTGTAACATTCTCTGCTTCCCGGAAACATGGCTCTCTCGGGATATGTTGTCGGAGTCGGAACAGACACCGGGTTTCTTCATGAGTTGTGCCGAAAGAAATACACATCTCTCTGGGAAGAAGAAGGGCGGGGATGTATGCTTCATGATTAATGACTCATGGTGTAATCATAACAACATACAGGAACTCAAGCCCTTTTGTTCACCTGACCTAGAATGTCCCCCCTCAAGCAGATACCACGGCGGCCCATGGACTCTATGTAAACTGGAAACCATATAACCTGAGGCTGCATTTATTGTATCTGGGGATTTTAACAAAGCAAATTTGAGAACTAGGCTACCTAAATTCTATCAGCATATTGATTGTAGCACGGGCAATATACTGGATCACTGCTACTCTAACTTCCGCTATGCATGCAAGGCCCTCCCCCGCTCTCCCTTCTGCAAATCCGACTACAACTTAATTTTACTCCTGCAGAAACTCAAACAGGATGTACCCGTGACAAGAACCATTCAACGCTGGTCTGACCAATCAGAACCCACACTTCAAGATTGTTTTGATCACGTGGACTGGGAAATGTTCCGGGCTTCCTCAGAGAATAATATCGATTCATACACTGATTCGCTGAGTGAGTTTATAAGGAAGTGCATTGGACATGTTGTACCCACTGTGACTATTATAACCTACCCTAACCAGAAACCGTGGATAGATGGCCACATTTAACCATGGAAATATTTTTGGGAATATGGCTAAATATAAACAGTGTAGTTATTCCCTCCACAAGGCAATCAAACAAGCGAAATGTCGGTATAGGGATGAAGTGGAGTCACAATTCAACAGCTCAGACACGAGACGTATATGGCAGGGTCTACAGGCAATCACGGACTACAAAAAGAAAACAAGACACCTCACGGACACCGACGTCTTGCTTCCAGACAAACTAAACAACTTCTTTGCCTGCATTGAGGATAATACAGTGCCACCAACGCAGCCCGCTACCAAGGACTGTCCCAGACTCCCTATCCCAGACTGCTGTCCCCACATGCTACGAGATGGCCTCCATTGTTCCTGTACCCAAGAAGGCAAAGATAAGTGAACTAAATGACTATCGCCCGTAGCACTCACTTCTGTCGTCATGAAGTGCTTTGAGAGACTAGTCGAGGATCATATCACCTCCACCTTACCTGCCACCCTAGACCCACTTCAGTTTGCATACCGCCTCAACAGGTCCACAGACAATGCAATCACCATCACACAGAACACTGCCCTATCCCATCTGGACAAGAGGAATACCTATGTAAGAACGCTGTTCATTGACTACAGCTCAGCATTCAACACCATAGTACCCTCCAAGCTCATCATTAAGCTTGAGGCCCTGGGTCTCAAGCCGCCCTGTGCAATTGGGTCCTGGACTTCCTGACGGGCCGCCCCCAGGTGGTGAAGGTAGGAAACAACATCTTCACTTCGCTGATCCTCAACACTGGGACCCCACAAGGATGCGTGCTCAGCCCCCTCTTGTACTCCCTGTTCACCCATGACTGCGTGGCCAAGCATGCCTCTAACTCAATCATGAAGTTTGCAGACGAGAAAACAGTAGTAGGCCTGATTACCAACAACGATGAGACAGCATACAGGGAGGAGGTGAGAGCCCTCGGAGTCTGGTGTCAAGAAAACAACCTCTCACTCAACATCAACAAAACAAATGAGATGATCGTGGACTTCAGGAAACAGCAGAGGGAGCACCCCCTATCCACATCGAAAGTTAAGTTCCTCAGCGTACACATCACGGACAAACTGAAACGGTCCACCCATACAGACAGTGTAGTGAAGAATGCGCAACAGTGCCTCTTCAAACTCAGGAGGCTGAAGAAATTTGGCTTGTCACCTAAAACCCTCAAACTTTTACAATTGAGAGAATCCTGTCGGACCGTATCACCGCCTGGTACGGCAACTGCACCGCCCACAACCGCATGGATCTCCAGAGGGTGGTGCGGTCTGCATAACACATCTCCGGGGGCAAACTACCTGCCCTCGAGGACACCTACAGCACCAGATGTCACAGGAAGATCAAAAAGATCATCAAGGACAACAACCACCCAAGCCACTGCTTGTTCACCCCGCTATCATCCAGAAGGTGAGGTCAATACAGGTGCATCAAAGCTGGGACTGAGAGACGGAAAAACACCTTCTATCTCAAGGCCATCAGACTGTTAAAGAGCCAGCCCTAACACAGAGAGGCTGCTGTCAACATACAGACTCTAACCATTGGCCACTTTAATAAATTGATCACTAGTCACTTTGTCTTTCTCTATAGCCTATTTGCATGTGAGGCCAGCAACAAATGAATTTCCTCAGGATTTGAGAAGAGAGAGACACCTGAATCATGACAATGAGTTTCTTTTGAAAATTAAAGATTCTACACAGTGGGCCTCCCAACGCCACCCAAAGGGCTAGAGAACAATGCGGGGTATGGTGGGTGGCCGGAAGATGAGTTTGATGAAGAGGATGGGGACACGTATGAGGCGCCCCCCTGTGAGAGACCCGCGATGAAGGTTCCTTCCAGACATGTGGAAGAGAATGTCTATTTGGAGAGGACGTCAGAGCGGTCCAATCCTGTTCTCCCCAAAAGACAGGCAGCTGCACCACCAAGGCCAGCCAAGATGGAGCACATGGGCAAAGCATTGAAACAGCAGCCTCACCCTGAGGAGTTCTACATTGACCCCAACACCAAGAAACCGCCTGAGGTAGATAGGAAGGAGAAGCCAGGGAAGAAGTCTATTCCTAAGAAGTTTGCCTCTCCCCCACCACCTGCAGAGGAAGTCATTGGCAGAAGAGAACTGGAAGGAGAGACGGCCAAAGGAAGAACTGGTTTTGGGAGTGACCAGAGAGATATACCTGCTGGAGTGCGTGCTACAGATGTCAATGAGGCAAAGACAGCTCCTCCCCCTGATATCAGGCACTCCATGTTCCCTTCCTGTCCTTCATTAGGATCCAGGTAGACAGTGATGACCTGTGTCTAGAGCCACAGCGGCTTGCCCCCCTGTTCCTCGTGGGCCCATGAGGATGCCCCTCCCACCCAAGACAGCAGCCCCCCCCCCCCCCCCCCCCCCCCCCCCCCCCCCCCCATGCCCATAAAACCTCCAGTGCCCAGAGCCAAGTCTAGTTCTCTATTGGTCAATGAGGCAAAGACAGCTCCTCCCCCTGATATCAGGCACTCCATGTTCCCTGACAAACTGGCCCCACCCACCCTGGGCATCAAATCCCCCCTCCCTGCATCACTAAAGGAACCCAAACCAATCCCTCCTCCCCCTCCTGTTATACACTCTACTGCAGCAGTTTCTCCCCCTGGTATGAAGACCACCATGCAGGAGAAAGAGTGGTTCGCTGGAAACTGCGATAGAAAGACTGCTGAGGACTTCTTACTGCAGATCAACAAGGAGGGGGCATTCCTGATACGTTACAGTTCAGCCCAGAACGCCCGTCAGCCCTACACACTGGCTGTCCTATACAGACAGAAGGTCTATAACATCCCCATCCGCTTTCTAGAGGAGACGCACAGCTACGCCCTCGGAAAGGCGGGCAAGAAGAACCAGGAGTTTTTCTGTAGTCTCCAGGAGATCATCTCTCACCACAAGAATAACCAACTGCTGCTGATCGATAGCAAGAGTCAGGCCAAGCACACCACACATCTCACTCAACTAGAAGCTCACACATTTCGCTACTCACATTATCATCTGCTAACCTTGTGTATGTGACCAATACAATTGGATTTGATTGGTCAACAGGACACAAGATTCTCCCATTGCACACTGCTACCTCGGGAGGCGGGGGGGGGGGGGTAAATCTACAAGGGGTCTTCCAGGATTGCCCACAGTGTGGCCTGGGGAGGGGCGAGAGGGGTGTCTGGGTATTGGTGGTTGGAGAGATGGTGATTGACAAGGGGAAGGTTACAGTGTAACACCTGCTAATCAGGCTTGGGGTGAACACGTTGTGATGTGCCGACTCCTCAGTCAGCTATTCTGGAACACCATAACACACAAACACCTACAGAGATTCTCTCTGTGATAGACAAAGATTGATGACAGAGTTCAAATGCTGTCAGATCCTTTCTGGGGGAGCTGTGATTGACTCACTGTGTCTGATGTTAAAGATGACCGATCTTGACAATACTGGTCCTGGCCTCAGAGATAACACTACTGTGCTGCTGTGATGTGGTATTATAACGTGAATATCTCCAGATAGATAGTGATCACAGTAGAAATCTCTCTCTCTCTCTCTGCATGACGTAACAATATATTGCCAAAGCTTACTTTGGCCATTTACAATATGAAAATAATAAGAATCAAAATGGTCAACGGGAACAACAATAACCAAGAGCTGAAATAACCATACGTTGAACGATAACAAAAAGCATACAGTAGAGGACATGTGCAGGTTGATTGGTCTCGCTCTCTCTCCCTCGTCCTGACAATCTCTTTCAAGTTCCCCCACTTTCAACTGAGATTTTGATTAAAAATAGTTCTGTCTCCGTCTTTTAATTCAAAAGGGCAGTCATTAGAATTCCACTAACACATCAAGTTCTGCAACTTGCTACCTTCTCTAAAATGAGCTAAAGCTATTTAAAGCATGGACATCTATTGATTTGAAAGAGAGAGAGAGAGAGAGAGAGAGAGAGAGAGAGAGAGAGAGAGAGAGAGAGAGAGAGAGAGAAAGCGAATGAGAGAGAGTGAAACAGTAGAGAGAGAAAGAGAATGAGAGAGAAAGAGAGAGAGAGAGAGAAAGAGAGAGAGAAAGAGAGAGAGAAAGAGAGAGAGAGAGAGAGAGAAAAAGGAAGAGAGAGAGAAAGAGAGAGAGTGAAACAGTAGAGAGAAAGCGAATGAGAGAGAGTGAAACAGTAGAGAGAGAAAGAGAATGAGAGAGAGAGAGAGTGAAACAGTAGAGAGAGAAAGAGAAGAGAGAGAGTGAAACAGTAGAGAGAGAAAGAGAATGAGAGAGAGAGCAAAAGAGAGAGAGAATAAAGAGAGAGGAGTAGAGAGAGAAGGAAAGTGGAGCTGTCAAAATATCACCAAGGGATCTGTGTTAAGAAAATGAATTGCAGTAAGGAAAGATAGAGAACTGTCTCTGACGTCCTTCCTTCTACTGCTACTTCAGGAGCCATCCTACCCTTGACACAGCGGTCTGTTGGAATAATTAACCGTGTGACGTGAGCCGTGGATAACACACACACACACACAGTGGATAAGGCCATTTCACATTAAGCTCTCATCAGCCATTAAATACCTTCAACCCCATGACATGTTGCCCTCTGCTATCTCAGCTGTTTGCAGATCCGCATTTCAAAACGGTATTCGATTTCGGGTGTTTGGCTCTCGCTCTCCTCTATGTATAGGTATCCCCTTTAACTTGACTCCCCGGGAAAGGTGACTGGACAGACATGGTGTGTTTGCTCTGTGAACTGAAGAGGATGGTGATGGTTTGGAGAAGTGGGAGGTGGGTTTGGTTTACCTGTCCCTTTATTGCGGTCCACAAAGCAGTACTTGAGCTCGTACTCTCTCAGAATCTCATGGACCTCCTGCAGAGCGAGAGAGAGGGAGGAAGGGGCGTAGGGAGAGAGAGGGAGGGAGGAAGGGGCGTAGGGAGAGAGAGGGAGGAAGAGGCGTAGGGAGAGAGAGGGAGGAAGAGGCGTAGGGAGAGAGAGGGAGGAAGAGGCGTAGGGAGAGAGAGGGAGGAAGAGGCGTAGGGAGAGAGAGGGAGGAAGAGGCGTAGGGAGAGAGAGGGAGGAAGAGGCGTAGGGAGAGAGAGGGAGGAAGAGGCGTAGGGAGAGAGAGGGAGGAAGAGGTGTAGGGAGAGAGAGAAGAAGGGGTGTAGGGAGAGAGAGGGAAGAAGGGGTGTAGGGAGAGAGAGGGAGGAAGAGGTGTAGGGAGAGAGAGGGAAGAAGGGGTGTAGGGAGAGAGAGGGAGGAAGAGGTGTAGGGAGAGAGAGGGAGGAAGAGGTGTAGGGAGAGAGAGGGAGGAAGGGGTGTAGGGAGAGAGAGGGAGGAAGAGGTGTAGGGAGAGAGAGGGAGGAAGAGGTGTAGGGAGAGAGAGGGAGGAAGAGGTGTAGGGAGAGAGAGGGAGGAAGAGGTGTAGGGAGAGAGAGGGAGGAAGAGGTGTAGGGAGAGAGAGGGAGGAAGGGGTGTAGGGAGAGAGAGGGAGGAAGGGGTGTAGGGAGAGAGAGGGAGGAAGAGGTGTAGGGAGAGAGAGGGAGGAAGAGGTGTAGGGAGAGAGAGGGAGGAAGAGGTGTAGGGAGAGAGAGGGAGGAAGAGGTGTAGGGAGAGAGAGGGAGGAAGAGGTGTAGGGAGAGAGAGGGAGGAAGGGGTGTAGGGAGAGAGAGATGGGGGTAGAAACAGAGAGAGGTGAGTTTAAACATGGGGGGGGGGATAAAAAGCAGGATTTTTGGGGGGGGAACAACCGAACACACTAATGTCTCGGTGTTTCCCTATGGGACACTTCTTCGAGCCGTTTTCCCCCTTCAGAAATACTTTTCAGAAGTCTTTGATGGACGGTTTCCCTATTGTAATCGTTCTCTTGTATTGGGGAGTTAGATCAAACATATCCTCAAGTTGAATAGCTTTTGGGTTCTTTATCAAGAACACGTAGTTTACACTCACAGGGGAGATACATTCCCCAAAAACATATGAATCAGAATATTAAGACACCAAATCAGACACCCTTCCGCCCGCACAATTAAAATGGTTCTATTTAAAAGACATTTAACAGAGGCTCCAATCCAGAGCGACATACAGTGAAAGCATACTGCCCACCAATCCATACATTATCTGACAGAGGAGAGGGCAGAGGTCAAAGTGCAGTGGTTACTGTATCCTTCCACACGAACCGTGGGGGTAGTGGTGCCTGCCGGAGAGATGTATGGCTGGTCTCTGGGGAACTGTAAACATGACTTCGGTTTAAAAACACGGCCTGGGGAGCTGCTGAGCAGAATGCAAGCGGGCAGGAGATGGACTGTTTTTAACATCAAAGAGAGGCGTATATTGTTTCACCTCCCTTTTCCATTTTGCTCAACGCTACCCTCTCTGCTCCAACACACACACCACGCTACGAGTCATCCTCTTATCGCGGAAGGCCACACACACCCACGCAGGGTCACTCCTAGCTAAAAAAAAAAAAGAGCCGCTCTTATGGGATGTAAGAGGAAATCAAAGCACTTCAACCAGCCCGCTCTCTCTCCACTCCTCCTTCATCCCAGGGTACTGTACAGAGAGAGCAGAGCAACTTGTCCCGTAGGTAGATAGTCATCTATCGGACTCACCTCCCACACACAATATGAGAGAGAGAGAAGAGAGCTGCAGAGAGCTGTACATCCTGCACAGCAGCCCATTGCTCTTCTCTCTCCCCATCACCCTACCTACCTCCCTACCTCTTTCTGTATGCTTTCTCGCCCATTCGCTCCTTTTAAGCCCAAGCGCACACACTGCTCAGTGCTGTGAGCGTCACTGTGTTTGTCTGTCTGGGGTGAGATCAAAACAGAGCTGTTGTATTTCTTCAAACTTGTATGTCTCGGCGCTCACAGATCGGAGATGGGTAAAGGCAGCGAGGCCGAACTAGCCTGCTGACAAAGCTCCATTAAGCCACTCTGAAGCCCCATATCCTCATCCTGTAGAACCCCGCTGAGACACTTTTAGAGCACTTTAGACATGCATGCTGTGTCAGACCATGCCGTACTGTTCTATGCTACTCTATTTCTACGCTGCTCCGCTCCGTACTGTGACGAGTGTTCTCGGCGTTTCTACATCTAAAAAGGTGGTGACATTTTGAGCAAAGTCAGTTGGTTCCAAAGCATCAGCCTACCAGCCACCCACTCCAGCCCCTGCGGTGTCTCTCTCTGCTTTGGTTGTGACTCCTGTGTGTGTGTCCTGCTGTGCCTGCAGTGGTCTGACATTAAAGGGATACTTCAGGATTTTGGCAACGAGGCCCTTTGATCTACTTCCCCACAGTCAGATGAACTTCGTGGATGCCATTTGTATGTCTCTGGGTGCGGTTTAAAGGATGTCGCTAGCATGCTAGCGGATACCCATAGACGTCCAGTCATTGTTCTAATACTAGTTAGCGTTGACTTTCCTGACTTTCTTTATACGGGACACAGACACATAAAAATGGTATCCACAGGTTCCTCGGACTCTGGTGGAGTAGATAAAAAAGGGCCTTGTTGACAAAATCCCAAAGTATTCCTGCAGCTACCCCTTTCCTCCAGTAAAAATACCAAAATTGCCAGCTTGTGGCATCAGGTGTGGAATGTTATTTTTCATAATGAAAAATAATTCATAAACATTTTTTTTTATTATTATTATTTTTTTACATGCAGAAAATCCTGTGTTTTTATGTCAACCGGTTTTGTTAGATTTCAGTCTTCGGTGATGTACACTACATGGCCAGAGTATGTGGACACCTGCTCGTCAAACATCTCATTCTAAAATCATGGGCATTAATGTAGCGTTGATCCCCCCCCCTCCCCCCCTTTGCTGCTATAACAGCCTCCACTATTCTGCAAAGGCTTTCCACTAGATGTTGGAACATTGCTGCGGGGACTTGCTTCCATTCAGCCACAAGAGCATTAGTGAGGTCGGGCACTGGTGTTGGGCGATTAGGCCTGGCTTGTAGTCGGCGTTCCAATTCATCCCAAAGGTGTTTGATGATATTTGAGCTCAGGGTGCTGCGCAGGCAAGTCAAGTTCTTCCTCACCGATCTCGACAACCCATTTTTGTATTGACCTCGCTTTGTGCACGGGGGAATTGTCATGCTGAAACAGGAAAAAGGCTTCCCTAAACTGTTACCTCAAAGTTAGAAGCACAGAATTGTCTAGAATGTCACTGTATGTTGTAGCGTTAAGATTTCCCTTCACCAGAACTAAGGGGCCTAGCCTGAACCATGAAAAACAGCCCCAGACCATTATTCCTCCTCCACCAAACATTACAGTTACCACTAGGCATTCGGACAGGTAGCGTTCTCCTGGCATCCGCCAAAACCAGAGTCGTCTGTCGGACTGCCAGATGGTGAAGCGTGATTCATCCCTCCGGAGAACGCGTTTCCACTGCTCCAGTCCAATGGCGGCAAGCTTTACACCACTTCAACACGGGCTACTGCTAATGTGTCTATGGAGATTGCATGGCTGTGTGCTCAATTTTTAAAACACCTGTCAGCAATGGGTGTGGCTGAAATATCCAAATCCACTCATTTGAGGGGGTGTCCACATACTTTGGACATGTAGTGTATATAAAGTGAAATATTGGGATGCAAACTCAAAATGGAATACATTTCAACTCTATATCTGACATGGTAGAGCTGTTCTCTTTTGTTTAAGCCCATAACCATGTGTGTGAGGTGTATACTTTTGTTTCAAAGTACATTTGTTTAAGACTACCAAGAAACGCTCTGTGTGGCCCTGACTTAACCCACTGCAGTAAAAAGGTTAACTAGTACAGCGAGAACTTAACTCCGTTAACAAGAAACAGTGGTATTCGTACAAACGCTGTCTGTTTCTCTTACTGAGAGGGAAAGATACCTGAATGCATTCTAAATTGCACCCAATTCATACATAGTGCACTAATTCTGACCAGGGCCCAGCACCTACTTTTAAGCAGAGCCTTATATGAGCCCTGGTCAAAAGTAGTACACTATATAGGGAACAGGATGCCATTTGGGACACAACCTCTAATTCACTCTCCCATACGAGGCACGGAGGGGAGCTGTCTAAACTCATCTCCATTCAGAGAGAGATATACTGTGTACACAACACAGAGAGCATTTCTCTCTATATCTCCATCCGTCTTTCTTTTCCTCCTCTGCCTCCCCCTCTCCTCCTAATGCGTCTCCGTCCACAGAGGATAATGAGTCGAAAGCCCTTCCCGGACCCAATAATCAGAGATATGGATTAAGGCATACTACACGTCAGGATTTGTTGTCTCTCCTGCGCACAATCCCAGTCATTCAAATGTAAATCGGCCTAGAAAATAATTTGAGGGGTGGTCTGGGCAGGCTGTGGGCCTGACACTGGCTGCGTCCTAAATGCCACCCTATTCCCTCTATAGTGCACTACTTTTGACCAAGGCTTGTATAGGTGCAATTTGGGACACAGCCCCAGTACAGGCCAGGCAGGCGAGGTGCCCAGGGCAGAGCAGAACAAGGACAGGACACAGGGAGCTGATTCCTTTTGCTAGGGCTAATATATTTATACAGGGAGTGAGAATCATTGAGTTACACCTCAGCTCTTAACGCACGCACGCACACACACACCTTCTCCACAGTCACAGAAGCTTAAATTAGGTGGTTTACAAACACAGAGACAGTGGCCTGAGAGGATTTGGGGTAGAAGTCTCAACGTCTATTCTGTCTGAGACCATGTGTGTCAGTGAGAAAGAGAGAGATAGAGAGAGAGGGGAGGGACAGTGAGTGTGACAGAGGGAGGGGCTGAGGAATTACAGTGAGTGACTGTGTGAGAGGGAGTGCATCTTCAACAAACAGCCAACCAGCCTATGCGTTTCAGCTCTCGGTAGTTACTAGAGGACAAGCGTAGAACACTGAATGGCTGCTGGCGCCTAGTATGGGAGGATTTCATGCCCTTGAATGGGTCAAGTATATTATTACCAGTGGTGGAAAAAGTACCCAATTGTCATACTTGAGTAAAAGTAAAGATACCTTAATAGAAAATGACTCAAGTAAAAGTGAAAGTCACCCAGTAAAATACTTGAGTAAAAGTCTAAAAGTATTTGGTTTGAAATATCAAAGTAAATGTAATTGCTAAAATATACTTAAGTATCAAATGTAAAAGTATAAATAATTTCAACTTCCTTATATCAAGCAAGCCAGATGGCATAATTTTCATGTTTTTAAAATGTACTGATAGCCAGGGGTACACTCCAACACCCAGACATAATTTACAAAATAAGTATTGTGTTTAGTGAGTCCACCAGGTCAGAGGCATTAGGGATGACCAGGGATGTTCTCTTGATGATTGTGTGATTTGGACCATTTCCCTGTCCTACTAAGCATTCAAAATGAAACGAGTACTTTTGGGTGTCTGGGAAAAGTAAATAGTACATTATTTTCTTTAGGAATGTAGTGAAGTAAAACTTTTAAAAGCCAAACATATAATTAGTAAAGTACTTAAGTAGTACTTTAAAAGTATTTTTACTTAAGTTCTTTACACCACTGATGATTACCTAGATAGGGTATGAAAGTCCCGCTACTTTATTGATCACGTCCCAAACTGTTTTTGAATGGTTTTCAAGATTATACAGGGCCTTCAGAAAGTATTCAGATCCCTTGACTTTTCCCCACATTCCTGAGTGCTCTGGAGCAGGTTTTCATCAAGAATCTCTGTACTGTGCTCCGTTCATCTTTTATTTATATTTCCTTTCTTACCCCTTTTACACCCCAATTCTGTGGTATCCAATTGGTAGTTAGTCTTGTCTCATCGCTGCAACTCCCGTAAGGAGTCGAGAGAGAGGGCAAAGGTTGAGAGCCGGGCGTCCTCTGAAACACAACCCAACCAAGACGCACTGCTTCTTGACACAATGCCCGCTTAACCCGGAAGCCAGCCGCACCAATGTGTCGGAGGAAACACCGTACACCTGGCGACCGTGTCAGCGTGCACTTCGCCACAGGAGATGCTAGTGCGCGATGGGACAAGGAAATCCCTGCCAGCCAAGCCCTCCACTAACGGAGGGACAATTGTGCGCCGCCCCATGGGTCTCCCCGTCACGAACCCAGAATCTCTAGTGGCACAGCTAGCACTGTGATGCAGTGCCTTAGACCACTGCGCCACTCAGGAGGCCCTGCTCCGTTCATCTTTCCCTCGGTCCTGACTAGTCTCCCAGTACCTGCCGCTGAAAATCATCCCCGCAGCATGATGCTGCCACCACCATGCTTTACCGTAGGGATGGTGCCAGTTTTCCTCCAGACGTGACACTTGGCATTCAGGCCAAAGAGTTCAATCTTGGTTTGATCAGACCAGAGAATCTTGTTTCTCATGGTCTGAGAGTCTTTATGTGCCTTTTGGTGGGCTGTCATTTGTCTTTTCCTGAGGAGAGGCTTCCTTCTGGCCACCCTACCATAAAGGCCTGATTGGTGAAGTGCTGCAGAGATGGTTGTCCTTCTGGAAGGTTCTCCCATCTCAACAGAGGAACTCTAGAGCTCTGTCAGAGTGACCTTCAGGTTCTTGGTCACCTCCCTGACCATGACCAAGGCCTTTCTCCCCCTATTGCTCAGTTTTGGCCGAACGGCCAGCTATATGAGGAGTCTTGGTGGTTCCAAACATCTTCCAATTAAGAATGGAAGCCAGTGTGTTCTTGGGGACCATCAATAATGCAGAAATGTTTTTATTTTTAATAAATTAGCAAAAACCTGTTTTCACTTTGTCCTTATGGGGTATTGTGTGTAGGTTGCTGAGAGAAAAAATGATATTTAATCCATTTTAGAATAAGTGTCAAGGCTCAGGAGAAGACCCAGATGCAGACTGTTTTGAAATACCTCAAGTTTATTAGGGGGGAGCAGACAAATGACAGGTCAAGGGCAGGCAGAGGTCAGTAGTCCAGAGCAGAGTCCGAAAGGTACAGAATGGCAGGCAGGCTCAGGGTCAGGGCAGGCAGAGGTCAATAATCCAGGGTGTTGTGACAAGGTACAGAACGGCAGGCTCAGGGTCAGGGCAGGCAGAGGTCAGTAATCCAGGGTGTTGTGACAAGGTACAGAACGGTAGGCAGGCTCAGGGTCAGGGTCAGGGCAGGCAGAGGTCAGTAATCCAGGGTGTTGTGACAAGGTACAGAACGGTAGGCAGGCTCAGGGTCAGGGCAAGCAGAGGTCAGTAATCCAGGGTGTTGTGACAAGGTACAGAACGGTAGGCAGGCTCAGGGTCAGGGCAGGCAGAGGTCAGTAATCCAGGGTGTTGTGACAAGGTACAGAACGGTAGGCAGGGTCAGGGTCAGGGCCGGCAGAGGTCAGTAATCCAGGGTGTTGTGACAAGGTACAGAACGGTAGGCAGGCTCAGGGTCAGGGCAGGCAGAGGTCAGTAATCCAGGGTGTTGTGACAAGGTACAGAACGGTAGGCAGGCTCAGGGTCAGGGCAGACAGAATGTCAAAAAACGGGAAAGCTAGAAAACAGGAACTAGAGACAGAAAGGCGCACAGGACAAAATGTTGGAAGGCTTGACGAAACAAACTGGCAACAAACAAACAGAACACAGGTATAAATACACATGGGATAATGGGGAAGATGGGCGACACCTGGAAGGGGGTGGAGACAAGCACAAAGACAGGTGAAAGACCAGGGTGTGACAATGAGGCTGTAACGTAACAAAATGAGGAAAAAGTGAAGGGGTCTGAATACTGTCCGAAGGCACTGTATATGTTCAATTCTATTCGTATTTGTGGATAAAATTTCCTTCTACGTGATGCATTTCATGAAGGTTTTCGAAGGCATTGGGTAGAAGTAGGGCATTGGGTAGAAGTAGGGCATTGGGTAGAAGTAGGGCATTGGGTAGAAGTAGGGCATTGGGTAGAGGTAGGGCATTGGGTAGAGGTAGGGCATTGGGTAGAGGTAGGGCATTGGGTAGAGGTAGGGCATTGGGTAGAGGTAGGGCATTGGGTAGAGGTAGGGCATTGGGTAGAGGTAGGGCATTGGGTAGAGGTAGGGCATTGGGTAGAGGTAGGGCATTGGGTAGAGGTAGGGCATTGGGTAGAGGTAGGGCATTGGGTAGAGGTAGGGCATTGGGTAGAGGTAGGGCATTGGCTAGAGGTAGGGCATTGGGTAGAGGTAGGGCATTGGGTAGAAGTAGGGCATTGGGTAGAAGTAGGGCATTGGGTAGAAGTAGGGCATTGGGTAGAAGTAGGGCATTGGGTAGAAGTAGGGCATTGGGTAGAAGTAGGGCATTGGGTAAAAGTAGGGCATTGGGTAAAAGTAGGGCATTGGGTAAAAGTAGGGCATTGGGTAAAAGTAGGGCATTGGGTAAAAGTAGGGCATTGGGTAGAAGTAGGGCATTGGGTAGAAGTAGGGCATTGGGTAGAAGTAGGGCATTGGGTAGAAGTAGGGCATTGGGTAGAAGTAGGGCATTGGGTAGAAGTAGGGCATTGGGTAGAAGTAGGGCATTGGGTAGAAGTAGGGCATTGGGTAAAAGTAGGGCATTGGGTAAAAGTAGGGCATTGGGTAAAAGTAGGGCATTGGGTAAAAGTAGGGCATTGGGTAAAAGTAGGGCATTGGGTAAAAGTAGGGCATTGGGTAAAAGTAGGGCATTGGGTAAAAGTAGGGCATTGGGTAAAAGTAGGGCATTGGGTAAAAGTAGGGCATTGGGTAAAAGTAGGGCATTGGGTAAAAGTAGGGCATTGGGTAAAAGTAGGGCATTGGGTAAAAGTAGGGCATTGGGTAAAAGTAGGGCATTGGGTAGAAGTAGGGCATTGGGTAAAAGGTGGGCATTGGGTAGAAGTAGGGCATTGGGTAGAAGTAGGGCATTGGGTAGAAGTAGGGCATTGGGTAGAAGTAGGGCATTGGGTAAAAGTAGGGCATTGGGTAAAAGTAGGGCATTGGGTAAAAGTAGGGCATTGGGTAGAAGTAGGGCATTGGGTAGAAGTAGGGCATTGGGTAGAAGTAGGGCATTGGGTAGAAGTAGGGCATTGGGTAGAAGTAGGGGCATTGGGTAGAAGTAAATGAAACCACAGAAAATATATAATTTTACGTATATCTTAAATTACTGGCTTTTCATGAATTTGATAATATAATCTTGAATGCCATTCAAAAAAACAGTGTGGGACACTATCCAGGAAGTAGGCGGGACTTTCATACAATATTATAATATAGGTATTACTTCCACTGTATGTGGTAAACATGACCGTGCCACGACTGAGTGTGTCCCCATATTCCACTCTGACCTCCTGTTCCCTGTACTGTCCCCGGTGACTTCCTCTATGGGAGTGTCTGACAGGTGGCTCACAACAGCATAGCACAGATCACACACACACACACACACAAAAAGCTGAACAGTCTACTCCTCATCCCCCTCTTCTCCTCTGCTACTCGTCTATCTGATGACATTTTCATGCAGTGTTACAGTACCCACGGAGCCCAGAGAGAACAAGAACATGCACATGGACACACAATCAGATCTCACTCTCTGACCTATTCTCTCCCTCACTCCCTTTCTAACACTCTCTCCCTCTCTGACCTATTCTCTCCCTCACTCCCTTTCTAACACTCTCTTCCTCTCTCCATCTATGTCTCACGCTGTCCTCTCCTTTATCCTCTCAGGGGTCACCTCACCTGATCCCCCCCCCCCCCCGTCTCTGTGTGTCCCTGGAGCTCAGGACTCAGGTGGGGGCACAGCGGCACACTGCCGTCTCAGCAGGACACTACACAGCAGCACGGCAGATGCTCGTCACATATCATGGCACCAGCAAAACCGCCACACTGACTGGGATATACAGAGAGCTGCCACCAGCAAAACCGCCACACTGACTGGGATATACAGAGAGCTGCCACCAGCAAAACCGCCACACTGACTGGGATATACAGAGAGCTGCCACCAGCAAAACCGCCACACTGACTGGGATATACAGAGAGCTGCCACCAGCAAAACCGCCACACTGACTGGGATATACAGAGAGCTGCCACCAGCAAAACCGCCACACTGACTGGGATATACAGAGAGCTGCCACCAGCAAAACCGCCACACTGACTGGGATATACAGAGAGCTGCCACCAGCAAAACATACCTCACTGATAAAGGCTAACCCAGCCACAGAGGTTACAATGGGCTTCCAAGGGCAAAGCTATAATGATATGTTAGTACCTTACAAATCTTTTTAAGTGCATTGCCGCTACAACTCATAACAGCCACTTCTAATTTACATAAGATATTAGACAACAGAATGACATGGTTTGTGCTACATAAGTAAAATGACTTTTTCAAAATGAGCAGCTTTAGTACCATACGCAATTCCATTCCTTAACAGCTCAAACTGCTCTGTGAATGATTGGAAATACAGGTTTCTGAAGGTTGACAGGTTTACAAAGTAAATCAATCAATCAGTAATAATGCCTATTATTATTTGACCCTGCTGGTCATTTATGAACATTTGAACATCTTGGCCATGTTCTGTTATAATCTCCACCCGGCACAGCCAGAAGAGGACTGGCCATCTCTCATAGCCTGGTTCCTCTCTAGGTTTCTTCCTAGGTTCCGGCCTTTCTAGGGAGTTTTTCCTAGCCACCGTGATTCTACACCTGCATTGCTTGCTGTTTGGGGGTTTTAGGCCGGGTTTCTGTACAGCACTTTGAGATATCAGCTGATGTAAGAAGGGCTTTATAAATACATGTGATTTGATTCAAACGCTTATTATGAAGCCTTTTTTTTCTAACATCGGCAGTTCTCACAACATGTTATACCAACACCCAGCCTAAAACCCCAAAGAGCAAGCAACGCAGGTGCAGAAGCACACAAAGTCTAGGGATACCTGTGGGGAAATAGATGGTAACACGTCACGTGGTGTTCCCCAGGTGTTTCAGTCAGAATGCACAAGAACTATGGTGGTTTTAAGTGTCAGTCCCAGCTTCCAGAAAAATATAAGCTTGAAAAGGAGAATGAACACAGAATTGGACTACAATGATATGCTCCCACCAGGGAGTGAGTCGCAATAACAGCTTCTGAGTCAGTGCCTGAGACAAACAGGCAAAGAGATCACATGACAGACAGAGAGATGGGCTCTGGTAAACAGGCAGCAGCAGGAAGCAGACAGCAGGTAGGGAGGCTGCTCCTTCTTGCTCTGCTCTCTCCGCCACCGGCTCCACTATATTGGCTAGCAGTAGGCCAGAAGCAGGCAGTAGGCAGCTCCGTCTCTCTCTCTCTCCCTTTACTCCCTCCACTCTCTCTCCTCTCTCTCTCTCCCTCTCTACTCGGTCACTCTCTCCCTCCACTTCACTCTCTCTCCTCTGCCTCTCCCCCTCCACTCTCTCTCTCCTCTTGGTCTCTCCCCTCCCTCCACTCCCCTCTCTCATTCTCTCCCTCCACTTCACTCTCCTCTCTCTGTCTCTCCCCCTCCACTCTCTCCCCCTCCACTCCCCTCTCCTCTCCCTCCACTCCCCTCTCCTCTCCCTCCACTCCCCTCTCCTCTCCCTCCACTCCCCTCTCCTCTCCTCTCCTCTCCCTCCACTCCCCTCTCCTCTCCTCTCCCCTCTCTCTCCTCTCGGTCTCTCTCCCTCCACTTACTCTCTCTCTCTCTCTCTCTACAGGCTCTGTCCCTGCTCTGTTTATTGCAGGGGTAATCAGTCTGGTAATACGAGACTACTGTTTATTCACTGTCAACAGTGTTTAGGTTTGACTTTCTTCAGGGGAGAGCAGAGTGTTGAACAGAGAGGGAGATCGGGACATGGAGGTGAGAAATAGTACTACATGGATATGCTGTTGTAAACGCTACACAAAATGTTCACATTTCAGTGGAATTGCTGTATACAGTATGAAATGTCCTAGGCTACTGTGAACGCAACATGTTCCACTTTAAGTTGCCAGGAGTCCTTTCCTCTCAATGCTTCTCAAGGCAATTATTCTGGACCAGCTCTGATAATAACAGTGTAATAATCTGTGAGTGTGTGATAAACGAGGGACTGTAACTGTGAATAGAGACTGTGCTCCACAGTGTGTAACCAGGCATCATGCTGCTCTAATGACCACCCCTCCGCAGGCAGCTAGCTCTACACCAGTCAGCCAAGCAGATAGCTCCTCCACCCAGGCTCAGAGTCAGGTAGTCAGGCAGGCTGCACCACTCAGCTGTCTTGTCAGCTATTACAGCTATTACAGGGAGCTACTCAGGGAGGGGGGGATACCATTATATCAATACTAATAATAATCTATTCAACCCTTGATAAACGCTGAGCAAAAAAAGACTGTATAAAATAAATAATACAAATACCAAGTTATTGTATGCTCCCAAAAATGTGAAAATTATATTATTTTATACTAATACAATTGCTAAGAGAAAGAGATTGTTTAATAACAAGTTTTTTTTTTTTATATCAGAAGATTAATGTCAAAATTATTGCCACACCTAAAGATTCTTGTAAATAAAATACAATAAAATCTGCATTAACATTCAACTTTAAGTTAATCTCATTTTAAGGAACCGTATTGCGGCCTTCTATGGCTTCCTGTTTCACTAGGGTATAAAAACGAGGTAACACCCATTTAAAATCTGTTTGTCATCCATCACCATTGGGAAAGGCAAAGAACTCACAAATTAAAAGAGACAAATGGTTGTTCACTTTCATAAATCAGGCAACGGGTTGAAAAAACAAGAAAAAACAAATATTATTTCCCACTATTAGGGCAACCATTAAGAAGTTTAAAACCACTGGAACCGTGGCAAACTTGACTGGTACAGGACCCAAGAGTATCTTGTCCCCACGCACAGTGGGGAAGATGGTTCGGGAGACAAGAAATGTCCAAGAGCCACAGAACTTAGTTACATCTAAGGGTAACCAAGTTGCCAAATCTACAATTTGACACCACATCCATGCCAATAGGCTATTTGGAAGGGTTGCCATGAAAAAGCCTTCATTGAGAGCAACCAACAACCAACCGGGTGCTATGGTCAGATGAGAACAAAATAGAGTTCTTTGGCCACGTACATCAGTGATGGGTTTGGCCTCGAAAGAAGAACACATATGCAGAAAATAACCTCATACCTACTGTAAAATATGGTGGTGATTCTTTGATGTTACGGGGCTGTTGTGCTTCCACTGTTCCTGGGGCCCTTAAAGTCAACGGCATCGTGAATTCTACCAAGTACAAGAACATTTTAGCCAAAAGAAAATAACTGTCTGTCTCTGTCAGGAGGCTGTAACTTGGCCACAAGTGGATCTTCCAGCAAGACAATGACCCCAAACACACATCAGAATCCACAAAGAAATGGTTAACTGACCACAAAAATGTTGTAATGGTCATCTCAGTCTCTGTGGCTTGAAGTCCATAAGTGCAGACCGAAGAATATCAAGAATAAGGAAAGAGTCTGTATGGAAGAATGGCCTAAGATCCCTCCCAATGTGTTCTCCAATCTCATTGGTGCCATTATCCTCGCAAAGGAAGGGTGCACAAAGTATTGACAATTGGGGTGCCAATAATTTTGTGGAGATATTTTTAATTTGAAAAAATTTTTCTCCGAGCAATTGTATTACTATAAAATGATATTGTTTTTGAGCATACAATATAGCTCAGTATTTGTATTATATTTTTTTCTGCAGTCTTTCTGCTCATCTTTATCAAGGGGGCCAAACACTTTTGGAGGTGAATGTATCTGTATGCAGCCTGGTGTATTTGTGTGTGCAAAGGTGGCGATGAAGGGTACGTCCTGTTCTACGAGGAGCAGATTTTAGAACTGTTGTCTGCTATTGACACACGCAGCCATACCATCCAGGAGAGGGGTGGGCAGAGAGAGGGTGACATACACAGACCGTGAGTCTCAACTGTTCCAGAGAGGCTCTAAATAATTAAACAGCTTAACTGATAGCAGGAGGTGAGCCGGTAGTTTGATGCCTCATCCTCCCCCCTTCAGTCAAACCTCCACCCATGCCTCACCCCTGACGCTCCACCTTCCGCTGTCATATTTTTCTATTTAACCTTATTTATCCAGGTTAGTCTCACTGACACAAAATCTATTTTCCAAGAGAGACCTGGTTAATGGGCACGGAAAAACCCGCTATATCCTCCACACCCATCTCCTCTCTCAACCTGTTTCCTCCCTACCTCCACACCACTCGCCTCCTCCCTCCCGTTAACCTGAGGAGTTTCGGCATAGTTATATGTCTGACACCATCCGCCCTGGACAAAGATGCCGTTCAAATGAAGCTAGTCGGGCTCACACAACGATCCACACTAAATACTCTAATGTCAAAGTGGAAGACAAATGCTAACATTTGTTTAAATTAAAATGTAAAATAAAACACTAATATTGATGTTAGAATCACCTTTGGCAGTGATTAGCGTGGTCTTAAGTCTCGAAGAGCATTGCAACCCTGGATTTTACAATATTTGCCCTTTCTTTAAAATATTCTTCATGCGCTGTCAAGTTGGTTGTTGATCATTGCTAGACAGTCATTTTCACATCTTGTCATAGATTTTCAAGACGATTTCAGTCAAAACTGTAACTAGGCCACTCAGTAACATTTAATGTCATCTTGGTAAGTAACTTCAGTGTATAATTGGCCTTGCATTTTAGGTTATTGTCCCAGTGTCTGTTGGAAAGCAGACTGGGCCAAGTTCTCATCTATGACTTTGCCTGTGCTTATCCTAAAAAAACTCCCTAGTCCTTGCTGATGACAAGCATACCCATTACATGATGCAGCCACCACCATGCTTGAAAATATGAAGTGGTACTCAGTGATGTGTTGGATTTGCCCCAACCATTACGTGTTGTATTCAGGACAAAAAGTTAATTTCTTGACCACATATTTTTGCAGTTTTACTTTCGTTCCTTATTGCAAACAAGATGCGTGTTTTGGAATATTTTTATTCTGTACAAGCTTCCTTCTTTTCACTCTATCATTTAGATTAGTATTGTGGAGTAACTACAATGTTGTTGATCCATCCTCAGTTTCTCCTTTCACAGCCATTTAACTCAGTAACTGGTTTAAAAATCACCATTTGCCTCATGGTGAAATCTCTGAGCAGTTTCCTTTCTCTCTGTCAACTGACTTATGAAGAACGCCTGTATCTTTGTAGTGGCTTGGTGCATTGATACACCATCCAAAATGTAATTAATAACTTTACCATGCTCAAAGGGATATTCAATATTTGTACCCATCTACCAATAGGTGCCCTTGCAAGGCATTGGAAGACCTCCCTGGTTGAATCTGTGCTTGGAATTCACTGTTCGACTGATGGACCTTACAATTAATTGTATGTGTGGGGTACAGAGATGGGGAAGTCATTCAAGTCAACAAAATCAGGTTAAACAATATTATTGCACACAGAGTTAGTCCATGCAACTTATTATGACTTGTTAAAAACATTTTTACTCCTGAACATATTTAGGCTTGTCATAACGAAGGGGTTAAATACTTATCCTCTTTAAGTTATTTCAGCTTTTTATTAATTAGTAAAAATGTCTAAAAACATAATTCCACTGACATTATGGGGAATTGTGTGTAGATCTGTGACACAAAATCTAAATGTAATCCATTTTAAATTCAGTATGTAACACAACAAAATGTGGATAAAGTCAAGGGGGTGTGAATACTTTCTGAAGGCGCTGTGCACACAAAGGCACACACACCAGGTCTGCAAATACTATGGGAGACAGGAGAAGTGAGCAGACTGGTTTTCCTCCCTCATTTCCTCACTACCTTCTCTTTCTCATCAAATAGTGCTCAAGGACCCCTGAACTGTTGGCTTCTGAGTTGAGACTACACTTAAAAATGCTGGATTAAAAACAACCCAATTTGGGTTATTTGGTAACCCAGCGGTGGGTAAATATTGGACAGAACACACGCTTGGTTATTTTACCCAGCCAGCTAGGTCGCGTGAATAACCCAACAAATTGGGTGTTAGGATTGCCCAAGCATGGGTTAATTTAACCATCAGTTATATCTGTTTTACTCTCATGCTGGGTTGACCTAGCAGCTGGGTCTTAATGTAATACTTGGGTTATTTTCAGGAGGCGTGGCTTATTAGGGGCAGGCCTTTCAGCTAGATCTTATTGGCCACCAGTGAGAGTAAATGCCATTCCTGTTCATCATGTTAAATTGATCTACTACAGATTGAAATTTTCTTTATTTTATTTTTGCATTTGACACATTGTTCTATAATATTAACATTATTTATTACATATTATAATATGGTATACCGCCTTATTGTATCCCAACAATGGGATTTAAATAGGATTTTAGGGTACTCATGCACTTCTGTAAGCCTCAACAAAGCTACAAAAATTTAAATGTTCCACTTCAACATGTGATAACTATACAACAGAACGGAAGAACAGGAATGACATTTACTCTCATGGGTGGGTAAAAATAACTATCTGAAAGCCACACCCCTACCACACTATGGCTCCGGTCTTCTGATCTGACACGCTGGGTCATATCTCAATAACCCAGCACCAATAACCCAGCATCAATAACCCAGCATCAATAACCCAGCATCAATAACCCAGCATCAATAACCCAGCACCAATAACCCAGCACCAATAACCCAGCACCAATAACCCAGCATCAATAACCCAGCAGTTTTTAAAGAAAACAACTCAGCTAAGTGACCCAACGGCTGCAACCCAGCATTTTTTACAGAGTAATAATGTGGAAACCACATCTTTCTCTCTCTGTCTCTTCACCTCACCTGCTTGGCTCTCTATGTGTGTCTCTGGCTTTATCGTGTTTCTCATACTGTTTCATTGGCTCCTCCAGCAGCTCTGGGCTCTGTATGTGTTGGTTCTTCCTGGTTGTCTCCATGCCCTGGCACCCTGCCTGCCTCTGGCTGGGAAATGTTAGCTAGCTGCTACAGTCTGGAGGAAGTCACAATCAGCCTCTAGTTTATTACGTATACACCAAGACCATACAGTATGACTGAATGGAACAGTATTATAGCCTACCCACCATAATACAAGCAGTTGCAGAAATTGAATATTACATTGGGAATTCTCAAGTTCCTACACAAATTCCAATCCTGATTTGATCAATATATCTAGGCCTATAGGTTTGTGCAGAATTGAAGTGTATTGTTAGAACAGGGCTATTAGTAGGCTATAGCCTAAACATTATGGACTGCGCAGAGAATGAATACCAACACATTTTCCCACCTGCTGAATTCAAATAAGCCTATTGTCCTACTATAAAAACACTTCATGTTAAATGTTTATAATATCTTAATAAAATATAAGCGTTCAATCATTTTCAAACCAATGTTTGATGTGCAAATCAAATGTCCGTTGAACGTCGTAGTACGACGTTCAACGGACATTTGTATTTGCACATCAAACATTTCTCTACCTAGAGAATGCCATATTGTAGCGATTTGATTGTCATTTCGCAACATCAAAAACGACTCACGCATATCGCAAATAAATACGCTCACATCAAGTCTATGTCAGCGCAGTTAGGCTGGATTTTAAAAATGCAAACCATTTCATACCGTCTTCACTTCTATGTGTTAAATTGCAGCCTAAACTACGACAGGAGTTATCGCTAGTGGCAAATACGTGGGTGCATCGGTCACATTGTAGAAATGATGAACAAACTTGAGGCAAAGGTGGTCTGTTTGATATAATTCCTCGCTGCATGTTAACCACAAAAAAAACTCCCATGGAGCGCGGCCGTCTTTAAATGCCTTTCAGAATTGACATGGTATATATCCTTTCTTGGAATTAGCCTGCTAAAAAAAATGCTGCCGTTTCCATATGAATATTCTCATTCCTGATCGCATAGCCTAGACTCGCAGCAATATTAACGGTTCGCTAAAGTTTATTATGTTCGTTTTTCTACAAATAAACTACAACTAAGTATAGCAAAGTATTGCGTAAGAGCACGCCCGAAATTATTATTATTATTTTATTTTTTAACTTTGAGCGAAACGCAAAACATTAGCCTAGCCTACAACAAGCCAACTTCACTCCATCTGTCAAAATAGAGAATAGCGCACCTGGTTGGTCGTATCTTGTGGCAGGTTTTTAATGAGGATTTTCCTCCTGTTGCTCAACTCGTGGCGAGTTTTCTCCAGCCTCTTCCCAATCTCCTCCGGTTCCAAATCGGGTAAGTCTCGGAGACTGGTCCCCTCGGAAACTGCGTCCTCATCCTGGCGGGTCTCCGGGCTGTCAGAATCCAGGAAAGGTGCGTTTGCATGGTTTAAAGAGTGAACGCTCGGCGGCTGGATGGAGGAAGCTGCCGCCATCTTGAGTAGCTGTGAAAGAAAGTGAGTGGAGGCAGCGGTAGGTGAGCTTTGAAAACCGTGGGGAATATTTTATCGCCATCCTGTGGTGGACTATACCCTATGGCTAATTAACTACACGCTACCTGTCAATACACACATCATAGAGAGGCTATAGCAATACAGAGAAGGGGAAACGAATCTACAGGTTGCGTAAATCGTTTTATGATCAAGCATAATGCATGCATATACTCTATTTCAAATAAACATTGCTCAAATATATACTTAACAAAAATATACAGTCAACATGCGACAATTTCAATGATTTTACAGATTTACAGTTCAATATATGGAAATCAGTTCATTTAAATAAATGAATTAAGGCCCTAATCTATGGATTTCACATGACTGGGCAGGGGCGCAGCCATGGGTTGGCTTGGGAGGGCATAGGCCCACCCACTTGGGACGGGTTGGACCTACTGCCAAATTCTCTAAAACGACGTTGGAGGCGGCCTATGCTAGAGAAATGAACATTAAATTCTCTGACAACAGCTCTGGTGGACATTCCTGCAGTGAGCATGCCAATTGCCCTCTTCCCTCAACTTGAGATATTTGTGGCATTGTGTTCATTACAAGGTGCATCTGTGTAATGATCATGCTGTTTAATCAGCTTCTTGATACCTGTGAGGTGGATGGATTATCTTGGCAAAGTAGAAATGCTTACTAACAGGGATGTGAACAGATTTTTGCACACAATTGGAGAGAAATAAGCTTTTTGTGTGCATATGGAAAAATTTGGGAATCTTTTATTTCATCTCATGGAACCAAACACTTTACATGTTGCATTTATATTTTTGCCCAGTATACATTGCAATGTAGGATAAAAGCCCCAGGCAATACTTTATTTAGCCTATAAGTAAGAAATAAATAAGCCTAAAATTAAACCAGGATGAGGAAAATGGAATACCATGTCCCCCTGCTGTACAGATTATAAACATGAATGGCCAGGACCTTTCCCTCAGTCAGCCAAAGTCAGTCAATCCTTTTCCTGTGGGTGGAGACTGTGACTGAGTCAGACTGAGCAGTAAATGGCAGCTTTCCTTCAGGACCCTCACAATGTCCATGTATATGTGTGTCAGTGTGCGCCTCAGATCAGAATTTACACATTGCAACCCACTTAGGAAATATTCACAGCACAATTATGTTTCTAAAAAGGGATGAAAAAAAAAACAATAATCCAAAATAGATATGATGCTCCTTTTTCCTCGTGAGATTTTTGGCAGCTATATATGTAGGGCTATACGCACTGTCACAATTAAGGGATGGAAAAATCCTGCACGCAACTGGTAAATTAAATGACAGGCTTTAGACTGAAGCGGAACTATACCTCATTTATGCATAAATACAGTAAATCAAACTAACCCACCTAATGTCTGATGGGAGGGTGAGTGGAAGAAAAGGCCTATTCCAGGGATACAGGCTATTTACTTGTACATAGCCCATCTATAATTTAGCCCAAACAACTACCTCTCCCCCTACTGCATTTATTTATTTATTTTGCTCCTTTGCACCCCATTAATTCCCTCTACTTTGAACATTCTTCCACTGCAAATCTACCATTCCAGTGTTTTACTTGCTATACTGTATTTACTTCGCCACCATGGCCTTTTTTTTTGCCTTTACCTCCCTTATCTCACCTCATTTGCTCACATTGTATATCGACTTGTTTTTCTACTGTATTATTGAATGTATGTTTGTTTTACTCCATGTGTTACTCTGTGTTGTTGTATGTGTCGAACTGCTTTGCGCCATCTTGGCCAGGTCGCAATTGTAAATGAGAACTTGTTCTCAACTCGCCTACCTGGTTAAATAAAGGTGAAATAAATAAATAAGAGGGCTTAAATGAGAGCATTCTCTAAACTGTACTGTGTGTGTGCCTACCTGCAGAATGACATCTCAATATACTGACAAATTGGAAGACGTGAATCGTTGAGAACAGTGTTTTCTGTGAAATGATGGTCGGTGATGCTTGTCAGTAACAAGATAATGGACAGCCATGATTCATTCAAAGCAGTGATAAACAACAGAAACTCCCCTCAAGAGAACAATTAATTCATCTATTTTTCTTTCTCTCATTTAGACACGCACGCACGCACACACACACTATCTCCCCTCATCCTAAACTCATAAGTCTGTCCCTGTGTTCACCAATGCGAATCAGAGATTCTTTGCACATGTAAAAGGCAACACAGGAAACTCAACTACATAGGTACAATGATACAAATGGGGATGGGGGTGCTGGGTTGAACTGCTATGAGAATGATTCACAGCTCCACCGAGTGGGAGTATGAGAAGACACGAGGAAATTTCAGTGCTTGTTGGGACCTGTGAGTGGGTGTCAGCGAGTGACTGAGCGGGCAAAGCGGGTACCTGGGAGGCATGTATAAGTGATGTAGGCGGACAGAACCTTGAACCCTGAAGGGCTGTGAGCGAGGAGCTGTGTGTGTGTGTGCGCCGAGTGTGTGGGAGTGGAAGAGGAACGGTTATCTCAATTTTCGATCCAGAAGAAGAAAAATACTTATTTGTAGACCTATCCATTTCATCCATTTACATGCGCTTCGGACATTCCTTGCTTTTAATCCACGACACTGGATGGTTGTCCTCACCATACATTTGCACATATCTGGGCTTGAAGAACAGAAAATCACAGATTTCAACAAGATCACGGAATGGATTATGCATGAGCAGGACCACAGTCCGCTCTCATCTACTCAGCGCCCTTCAACACAACTTTCCCTATGTCCCCTGACATTACAATTAGTAATGGTATCAGCCTCAACCGGTGGTCCTAAACCACATAGATGAATAGAAGGAGCAGGAAGCAGATAAGTATAGGCCGACTTCAGAATATTGTGGCCGGTTTGATCATGTGTATAATATGCTTACTCCCAAGTTGGCTGGGAACGCCTTGGGTGCACCCAGAATGGAATAATGGCCCGAGGAAAGTAGGAGAACAGTGAGAGTGCTCTAATTCCCGAGCAGATCCCTGGCAGAGAGGGGGAGAAAGATTGAGACAGAGTGGAGCTCCTCTCTTCTCCCTGATGGCCCTGGCCCCGGCCTTTAGCACTGCAGAACTATAGCTGGTCCACTTCCCTGTCCTGCTACCCATGGTCATTAAGGGAAAAAAAAACCTTCAGCATGTCCTTCTCTGCATCTGAAGGAGAAACTTTGTTTAGAAATATGGAGAGACCTGGTTAAATAGAGGACACACTGGATGGCACTTGAGTATTCCCCCATTATTCATACCTGATGGATTATGCATGTCCTCCTCAACCGCTCTACATTCATATACCTATACATTATACTTTGATCATTATTTTTTAAATTTTTTTTAATAAAAACTTCCAAACAGTGATGCTAAAACATCACTTTGGACGTGTGCATTCACCACCTCCAAACGAGACGGACTATAACGAAACATGCATGTTCTTAATTCTACATGAATCAAAACATGTCTTCAAGCTGCAAAGCTGTTTGTTACATAACTCTATATGGCAATTCAGATAAATAAACGATGCTCTCAGGCAACAATGCATCGCTCTTCTCCTACCTCCCCCCACCATGGCCAACTGCTAGCTAAAACACGCCGTCCGGGATTGAAAAGTCATTTTGTCTCGTACCTTTCAGTTGTCCTAAAT
This sequence comes from Oncorhynchus kisutch, assembly GCF_002021735.2. Classification (NCBI taxonomy): domain Eukaryota; kingdom Metazoa; phylum Chordata; class Actinopteri; order Salmoniformes; family Salmonidae; genus Oncorhynchus; species Oncorhynchus kisutch. Next base: position 39,551,348 of record NC_034183.2, read on the forward strand.
GACCTTCCCAACCCAATCTAGATGGGCCAGTAGCCGAAAGGTTGCTAGGTCGAATCCCCGAGCCGACGAGGTTAAAAATATGTCGCTCTTGCCCCTGAACAAGGCAGTTGACCCACTGTTCCTAGGCCGTCGTTGTAAATAAGAATTTGTTCTTTAACTGACCTGCCTAGTCAAATAAAAGGTTAAAGAAAAGAAAAAATATCCAACAATAAATAAATATGGGTTGGAGACACACAGCAATTTGGTCCGGACACTGAGGATGAGGCTGGATGGCGGAGTAGGTCGTCTCCATCAGTTAACTCCTACTGCATCTGTACTGGGCAGACACGACATGGTGCCCCACTGACGGACCTAAGAACATGATGATCCAGTAGTAAAATGTGTCACTTTGTAGGCCTGCCATGTAGTACTGGGATTGTGTCTGCCATGGGTAGTGTTTAAGGGGTCATGTTATTGCCAAACTAAGAGTAACACTGTCTAAACTAAAAATGACTATGTTGAATTGAATATTGAATGGAGTAGTACATTATGGTACACAGTGAATGAAATACTGAGGCAGTACACGGTACACAGTGAATGAAATACTGAGGCAGTACACGGTACACAGTGAATGAAATACTGAGGCAGTACACGGTACACAGTGAATGAAATACTGAGGCAGTACACGGTACACAGTGAATGAAATACTGAGGCAGTACACGGTACACAGTGAATGAAATACTGAGGCAGTACACGGTACACAGTGAATGAAATACTGAGGCAGTACACGGTACACAGTGAATGAAATACTGAGGCAGTACACGGTACACAGTGAATGAAATACTGAGGCAGTACACGGTACACAGTGAATTAAATACTGAGGCAGTACACGGTACACAGTGAACCGTAGCATAGTAAATGGACAACACATTGAAAGAGGCAAGGGGTTTAAAATGGACTTTTCTTTTTATCACATTCACATTGCAATAAATCTCCATATTATAACTGTATATGTTTACACGGGTAAAAAGGAATGATATACACACATCGAAGTTCCTTCAGTACATGAATACAATTCATAACGTTCGGTATAAACACAATTATACTTGCTTACAACAGCTGGTAAATACTGTTAATGCTCTCTCCTGTTAACAATGTTCTTACTACAACGGAACTAAAAACAACTGTAAAGACAGTTATTCGCAGCACTACTCAGTAAATGTAGCTCCTGTTTTTCCAGAATCAAACCCACTTATGCTTTGGTACCATCCTGAGTAGGAAATATGCACTGACATGACAAAATCAGGGGGTACATTCACCAGAGCGGCGTCGTGTTTGGAGTAATGTTCAGGGCTACGATTTCAGTGGTGGTAGTTAAGAAGAGGACAGTAGATGCTAATTGTGACTAAATCAAATGACTGCTTTTAACTACATTGAGAGGAGAGTACCACAACATCCCATAATGTCAGCTTTAGGGTTAAAGCGACATTGGGGTCAATTCTATTTCAGGAAGTAACCCGGATTAAAACATTTCTAAATTGAAATTAAATTGACCCATAACCTGTCCAGAACTCATTCAACTCAACAAACAGGGAGAAAGTTCCAATGCAGTCTAAAATGAAATCTCTTCCTGTCAACTGATATCGTCTTTCGTGACATTTGGACCCTACTTGTAATAACAATGTGAGGCTTTTAAAGACGATTGCTCTCCAACTGAAGTGTGTAAAATACCACAATGGCAGTCTGTTTTCCATCCAATATGGACCTAAAGAAAGGTAGACCTAATATCATCGGAATCTCAGCGTATAGTCAGATCGATACCATGTGCTGAAAAATAGCTAAATATACTCAAATATCCGAGCATCATTTTGAGCACACAATATTTCATTTTCAGCATAGACACATGGAGTGTAACAACACATCAATAGCTATTTGTAATATTTATTTTAACATATGTACACTTTATACTATTCATTCAGAAAAAAAAAGAGACATTCTTTACCCAAACTAAATGAATATCATGAGGACTAGCACACAGTCATAGGGGGGAAACAATTAAAACATGTAATGATGCCTTCAATGGAGATGACCACCTTCCTACAATCAGACCAAACACACGCACAAGCAGAGTGTACACACACACACACCATGACTGTAGCACACGCAGAGTGTACACACACACACACCATGACTGTAGTACATGCAGTGTACACACACCATGAATGTAGCACACGCAGTGTACACACACACACACACCATGACTGTAGCACACGCAGTGTACACACACACACACACACACACACACACAATGACTGTAGCACACGCAGAGTGTACACACACACACACACACAATGACTGTAGCACACGCAGAGTGTACACACACACACACACACACACACCATGACTGTAGCACACGCAGAGTGTACACACACACACACACACACACACCATGACTGTAGCACACGCAGAGTGTACACACACACACACAATGACTGTAGCACACGCAGAGTGTACACACACACACACAATGACTGTAGCACACGCAGAGTGTACACACACACACACACCATGACTGTAGCACACGCAGAGTGTACACACACACACACCATGACTGTAGCACACGCAGAGTGTACACACACACACACACAATGACTGTAGCACACGCAGAGTGTACACACACACACACACACACCATGACTGTAGCACACGCAGTGTACACACACACACACCATGACTGTAGCACACGCAGAGTGTACACACACACACACACAATGACTGTAGCACACGCAGAGTGTACACACACACACACACACACCATGACTGTAGCACACGCAGTGTACACACACACACACCATGACTGTAGCACACGCAGAGTGTACACACACACACACCATGACTGTAGCACACGCAGTGTACAGAAGACTGTTTTTTTTATTAATTGACCGCAAAAGGAACATAAAAATGGATGCAGCCACAACAGCTCTCGCTCTCACACACACACACACACACACACCTCTGTTCAACACTAATAGGTCCCACTCAGGCATAGAGACAGAGAGAGCCATAGCTTGGTCAACCAGGTCCAGATGCCAGTGTGAGGTCCGAAGACAGACCAACCAATTCCACCAAGCCTCATCATACTTTTATTTTCAGGCAGATAACAGGACACCAAAGCATGGGCACTGTACTTCCTGTGTCTGAGTCATTCTGCCAGGGTCCTTGCATGCCCCATCCTTATTCAGTCATACAGCAGCCCCAGTGACTGACGGTAGGCCAGGTGATCGGAGTACGACACATCTAGTTCAGACAAGTGGGTGGGTTTCTCAATGTCTTCTATTCAGCTCGTCCAGTTATCGCAAAGAGTTTATCTTCACAACGACTTCTGATTCTCAACTGAAAATAATCAAAACGATAGCGTGAATAACCACTGCCTCGATGCATCCTCGACAGAAAGCGAGGGCAGTGTGCAGGAGAGGCTCTCTGTGGTCCATGATCAGCCACTCTGGTTACCTTAGCGACCAGAGTCCTTTCAGTTCAGCTCCAGCCACACGGTCAGTCTCTACTCTGATCCATCTCAAATCCAGTTCAATAAATAGTAGAAAAATAATCCTTTAATAATCCTTCCTTTTTTATCGCTGTCTTCTTGAACATTGTAGATCCTTTGTTTACACTTTTAAACAAGTTCAGACCCTTTTAGAATAAGGCCAGCAGCTGCCTCACCCCCCCACCCCCATGTTCTGAGCTGAGCTCACAGGGGCTAGTGTTTCTCCTACAGTGTATGATCTTCCAAGGAAACTTCCAGGGGGGGAGGGGGGGGGTCTACCCTATTCTCTCTCAGCCCACCTCCCCTCACCCTGGCTGGGCCCAGTGGGAGCCTACATGGTGGTGGAGTCTGGAGGTGACGGTAGTGGTAGCATTGCATGTCAGGGACCCCGCCAATGTAGCGAGGCGTAGCCAGGTCGAGGAAGAGGGCCGGAGGAGAGCCCAGGCCTGGGGGGGGGGGGGGGGGGGGGGGGGGGGGTGGAGGTTTAGGATCAGCACTCTGCGTCCACACTGTGCACGGTGACGGCCGCCTGCAGGCGGTGCGTGTGGAGCGGGTGGTGGTAAGGCGGGTGGCGGTACGGGTGGAACTTGTGGCTGAGCAGCGCCGCCGTCTGAGGGGGCGTGTCCAGGTCCAGGTCATCGTCGTGGTTACCCACGTCCACGCCGGCCGACAGGGGGTCGTTGTTGCAGGGAGGGTTCTCGCTGTCCTCCTGAGGACTCATGGTGCTGTAGCCTGATGTGACAAAACACAGGAACACACGTGTTAATACACATTCAATTTACATACATACATACATACATACATACACACACACACACACAGTGATGTGTCCCAAACTTGGATGCCATGCGATTGCTTCACTGCCTCTTCCTGTAATCTGAACAGCGTACTACGACAGAGCAGTAGAAACGTCTGCAGCAAATAAGCAAGACTTTTACACACCAGAGGAGACTCACGGCGATCTATAATTACAGTCTCAGGAACACAATTCTTGGCCATCACGCCTCATTAATTACATCCGTGTGAAATCCCAATCGTTGTAGAAATCTCTGGAGAAAGAGAGCTGTACGTGCAGCGAGTGGTGTGCGTTGCACGTGGGGTGGTTTGAAGGGGCGAGCTAAGGGAACGTTTGTGCCCCCGCAGTGGAGGGGAAGAGCGCGCATTCAAGAGGGGGGGGGGGGGGGGGGGGGGGGGGGGGTCGCCTACACGTTTGAATCAATCCCTCCATCTATTCCTCCATCCATCTCCCCTCTGAATCCCCGCAGATTATTGCCACTGCAACGTCGTACATCTCATCTCTGCCTCTGAAACTGCCAAACGCCCAACACTCGGCAGCCCTCAGGCCCTTTAGACTCCGAAGAGAAAACATCAACTCTTAGAAAACACCAGAACTGTCGAAAGAAGAGAAACTTGCTGAGCGTAGTGGAAGGTAGATCGGAGTGGATGATGGGTTTTAGAGTGGGCAGTGGTTGGGCATCTATCGGGATCTATCTCAGCGAAACAGAGAGGTACTGAGATAGACTTGCTAGCAGAGCTTCTGAATGGGATTTGGGCTTTCGAAATGTTCTCTGAAAACAGTCAGAGGGAACTTCAATAGGATCCGGGGGAGAGGAAAGATACCGACCTCAGCGCCAACGACTGTATAGCCCCTCTCTCCTACCCACAACTCCTGCCATCTCCTGATGAGAAGACATTTCAGACAGTGCTACTGCTGTTGTCCTTCGGCGTCCGTCCGTCCGCCCCCCCCCCCCCCCCCCCCCCCCCCCCCCCCCCAGAGGAGCACAGGGTGTGAGAAAACAGAGACCGCGACTGAAACAGAGGATGTGAAAAGGTCAGGAGTGAGGTAATAACTTACACAAAGACATAATACACAGAGAGAGGCTGAATTACTAATGCCCATGGCAGGATGTCTGTTTGCCTGCAGGCTGTTAGACAACATCCTTGACCCCGAACAAACACCAAATGCCCCTCCAATTCCCTGGCGGGTGTACCAGCAGATACCAGCTCAGTGTTTCCACACACTCAAACACTGTGTTAAAATGTGTTTGAGTGTTAAAACCTGTGAGTGTGTGTGTGTGTGTTCAGAGACCCTTCAGCTGTGTGAGTGCGTGGACCGTGGGAGGACACCTCCGACTGGGCCGAGGAAAAGAACCGGCAACTTTTTAACACTTTGCCGTCTGCCCCGAAGCGCTTCCGTCCCCTTTCTTACACTCTCTCTCTCTCTCTCTCTCTCTCTCTCCGTTTCTCAACTGCCTCTCCTCCACTTCCCTCTCTGATCAGTGGTTACACAACCGGCGGCAGCTAGAAAGAGACTCGTCTCCAGAGGAGAAGCGAGGGAACAACAAAAGGCAGTGTGTGCTACCTGTTATGTGGGTTTTCAGACTTATACCCCCCCCCCCCTTTCCCCGGTGGTCGTCTTGTGGTCTTACCGTGGTCACTCTCCGTCCCTGACCGTCCCCAGTACCTCCTCCGGCGTTCAGGGCTGTGGGTGTGTCTCTCGATCACCGCCGCGATGAACCGGGTGTTGCTGACTGGAAGGAACAACAAGGCAACAATCCAGGTCAACTCGAGGGCAAAGGTTAGCGAACACACGGTCAGATCAAGTTAGAGGTGCAATATTTATTAGCTGCTCAGCGGTCATTTCAAGCGAGAAACTAATCAGGGATTGTGCCTTTAACGAGGGCTCTGAGAGTTCCTTTCAGGATTGCAACGGATCACCGCCTTACAGAACACTTGAATTACTATTGGAACCCATTGGTGAGGAAAAGCACACGGACACTAATCTACACCGAGTGTACAAAACATTAGGACATAGACTGACCAGGTAAAGCCATGATCCCTTGTCGACGTCACTAGTTAAATCCGCTTCACAAATCAGTGTAGATGAAGGGGAGGAGACGGGTTAAAGGATGATTTCTAAGCCTTGAGACAAATGCGACATGGATTGGGTATGTGTGCCTTTCAGAGGGTGAATGGGCAAGACAAAACATTTATGTGCCCTGGAATGAGGTATGGTAGTAGGTGCCAGGCGCCTGTCAAGAACTGCAATGCTGCTGGATTTTTCACACACTCAACAGTTTCCCGTTTTGTATCGAGAACGGTCCACCACCCAAAGGACATCCAGCCAACTTCACAACTGTGGGAAGCATGGGAGTCGACAAGGGGCCAAGCATCCCCGCGGAACGCTTTCGACACCTTGCAGAGAGTCCGCGCCCCGACGAGAACTGAAGCTCTTCTGAGGGCCACCTCAGTGTATACAGCATACTTACTGATCCCCCTGTCTTCGTGGCTGTCCTCGTCTCGCTCGTCTCTCTCGTTATCCAGGTTAGACATCCTGACGGACATCTCTGTAGGGGGGGGGGGGAGAGCGAAGGATTCTCTTTAGCCAGGGTTAAGGAATGACAGATATTACCATTAAGAAGAGTCCCCTCTGTGTGCTGCAGCGTCTAGGAAGGTCAGCCGTTAATTTTTACCTATCATTCCCATGGCGGCCGTTGCAGCGTCCTCTAGCAACACTAAGACTTAAGGTGCTCAGAAAACATCGGAGCAATAATGGTCTTGGAGTTGGCTGCACCTTCATAGCGGACTTACACAAATCACTAAGTGGTCTCGAACGACAATAACATTTCCTGTGCATCAGACTTGAATCAAACCTAAAATCGGAAAAAGGTCGACCGGCGTCACCGACGTTGTCCAGCTTGCATGAGCCAAGCAGCTGCATTTACACAGGCCGTTGTTTCTGGCTGATGGTCATCCTAAGTACGTCACGGTTGTCTTACCCTGTGCAGCCAGAGGGGACATGTGTTGATGTGAGCGTCGGTGGATCTGGTGTCTGTAGGCGTAGACAGCCAACACCAGCACCATGATGCAGCCCATAATACCCCCGGCAACCGGCCCAACCGGGGCACTCTTCATCATGTTCAGAGACACTACCTCTTCATCTGGGAGAGGGGGAGAGGGGAGAGGGGAGAGGGAGAGGGAGAGGGAGGGGGGAGAGAAGGGCGAAGGGTTACATTCCATCTATAAAAGGAGAAAACTCACCGGACAAGATTGTCGGTCTGCACAGCGCGGGCCGTTCATTTGCCGCCGGTGGGCGACTGACTGCCGCCATGTTCGCCCATTTCTACATGTAGAATAGGATTTCAAATGACCTCCGGCACAGAAGTGCCAAGTACTATAGGCTGAAAGACAATCAACAATTCTACCGGTCTGTCCGAGCCTTAAAGTTCACTAAATATTTCTCTTGGAGGACTATCACATAGCTGTGGGACATCAAACGTCATTCCACAAAGTCTTTCCCACTAGCTCATTCTGTTTGCATGACCTCGTGACAGGACGGTTTATCTGAAAAACTCACCCAGCATCCCCATGCCATCCATGTAAGGGCTCTTGGCCCCCACGATGCCCCCGAAGCACTCTTTCTGCAGGGCACAGTAAGGCTTGTCCAGGTGGGTCTTCCCATCACTGTCCACCATGCACCACTCACAGTCCAGCACGCCAAAACAGTCACTGAGGACCACAGAGTAAAAGGTCAGAGTTAATCAAGTCTATGACGTACAAGGGATTTCCTTCACAGTTCATCTCAGCGGAAATTATTTGTAATCCGAAACGTTGCTCTTCTGAAATCAGCGTCACTACATGATTTAATCCATCCATGTACCAACAGACGACAAGGTGAGGCCTAAATTAAAGTATTTCCTCCCCCTGTCGTTCCCCCAGGTTGGTGATGTGGGCTGTAATGGGTCACAATTTATTTGGCATAGTCCATCTGTAGATGTTCTACAAAATGGTCATACTAGCAACAGACAGTCTCTTGATACGCAACAGACAGACAGTCTCTTGATACGCAACAGACAGACAGTCTCTTGATACGCAACAGACAGACAGTCTCTTGATACGCAACAGACAGACAGTCTCTTGATACGCAGACAGACAGACAGTCTCTTGATACGCAACAGACAGACAGTCTCTTGATACGCAACAGACAGACAGTCTCTTGATACGCAACAGACAGACAGTCTCTTGATACGCAACAGACAGACAGTCTCTTGATACGCAACAGACAGACAGTCTCTTGATACGCAACAGACAGACAGTCTCTTGATACGCAACAGACAGACAGTCTCTTGATACGCAACAGACAGACAGTCTCTTGATACGCAACAGACTGTCTGTCGATAAGCAATTGCTTGCTAAGGTTAGGATTAGGTTTAAGGTAAGGTCTAAAACACAGGGGATTAGGGTAAAGTTGGGGATTAGTAGATTGTGAGTTGAAATTGTTACTGTTTGGTCCGTAGAGCATCGACAACTGGACTACCCAAACAGAGTGTTAAACCCCTTTGTGTGCTCTACCTGCTGGTGAAGCGTTGGCTGCAGCGGGTGTTGATACACTGGGGCAGGGTGTCCTGCAGACTGGAGTCCATCACCGTCAGAGACAGGGGCTCCTGGTGCACCTCGCAGCTGGGGTTCCTGAAGAACAACCGCACGTGGTCAGACCACGATGACCGTGGACCACGCGGTCGGGCACCAGAAACGCATGACCCGGCGACCGCACGGTCAAACAGCAGCAATGTGCAAGCCAAAACCATGAAAAGACACCTGGCACCGGCAGTCAGGCTAATGAAGTCAGAGAACCGGCGTGGCCAAAACAGTTCAATCAGTGAACGGAAAAGACAAGGGATAAGGACGGTTCAATTATCATTTAGGATACAGGATTTCAACAGCTCAACTGAGGGAGAAACTAGCATTATAGAGAGAAGGTCAAAAGAGGGAACACGACACGTGAATGCCGGACTGTCTGCAGAACGATAGCTTTGTGGATGATCTTATCTACGCACCCCCTTCATCCACCACACATTCCTCCACCCCCCCCCCCCAAAAAAAAGCCCCCGCCAGCCAGACGTAGAGTTTGTCAGTGGAATGATGCAGTCACAGTGAAATGGTTGACTGAAGACAGGCGTCTCGGTGTGTGCATTACATTTAGAAAATTTAACAGACGCTTAACAGTGCCTCCGCAAAGTATTCAGACCCCTTGACTTTCCCCACTGTTTGTTACGTTACAGCCTTATTCTAAAAATTTATTAAATATTTTTTTTTAAATCTGCAAAACACACACAATACCCCATAATGATAAAGCGGAAACAGGAATTACCTTATTTCCATAATTATTCAGACCCTTTGCAATGAGACTCGAAATTGAGCTCTGATGCATCCTGTTTCCATTGATCATCCCTGGGTTTCTGCAACTTGATTGCGGGCCTCCCGAGAGGCGCAGCGGTCTACGGCACTGTATCGCAGTGCTTGAGGCTTCACTACAGCCCCGGGTTCGATCCCAGGCTGTGTCACAGCCGGCCGTGACCGGGAGACCGATGAGGCGGCGCACAATCGGTCCAGCTTCGTCCAGGTTAGGGGTTTGGCCGACCGGGCTTTCCTTATCCCATCGTGCTCTAGCGACTCCTTTTGGCGGGCTGGACGCCTGCAAGCTGACGCCGGTTGCCAGTTGTACGGTGTTTCCTTCGACACATTGGTGCGGCTGGCTTCTGGGTTAAGCGAGCAGTGTGTCAAGAGGGAGTGCGGCTTGGCAGGTTTGTGTTTCAGAGGACGCATGGCTCTCGACCATCTCCTCTCCCGAGTCCATGGGGGAGTTGCAGCGATGGGACAAGACTGTAACTACCAATTGGAGATCAATAAACTGGGGAGAAAAAAGGGTCAAAGTAAAACAACAAAAATAATCCTTGATTGGAGTCCAGCTGTGGTAAAAGTCCAGCTGTGGTAAAAGTCCAGCTGTGGTAAAAGTCCAGCTGTGGTAAAAGTCCAGCTGTGGTAAAAGTCCAGCGGTGGTAAATTCAATTGACTGGACATGATTTGGAAAGGTGCACACCGGTCTTTATAAGGTCCCACAGTTGACAGTGCATGTCAGAGCAAAAACCAAGCCATGAGGTCAAAGGAATTGTGTCGAGGCACAGATCTGGGGAAGGGGGCCCAAAACAATGCTGCAGCCCCAAGAACACAGTGGCTTCCATCATTCTTAGATGGAAAAAGTTTGGAATCACCAAGAGTCTTCCTAGAGCTGGACGCCAAGCCAAAGTGAGCAATCGGGGGAGAAGGGGCCTTGGTCAGGGAGGTGACCAAGAACTCAATGGTCACACGGATAGAGCTCTTGAGTTTCTCTGTGGAGATGGGAGAATCTTTCAGAAGGACAACAATCTTTGCAGCACTCCACCAATCAGGCCTTTATGGTAGAGTGGCCAGACGGAAGCCTCTCCTCAAATAAAAGGCATGACAGCCCAATTGGAGTTTGTCAAAAATGCACCTAAAGACTCTCAGAGCATGAGAAACAAGATTCTCTGGTGTCAGAGGAAGGCCCTAAAAATTGTCAAAGACCCCATCCGTAGACTGTTCTCTCTACTACCGCATGGCAAGCAGTACCAGAGTGCCAAGTCTAGGACAAAAAGGCTTCTCAACAGTTTTTACCCCCAAGCCATAAGACTCCTGAACAGGTAATCAAATGGCTACCTGGACTATTTGCATTGTGTCCTCCCCCCCCCCCCTCCCAACGCCTCTTTTACGCTGCTGCTACTCTGTTTATCATATATGCATAGTCACTTTAACTATATATTCAAGTACATACTACCTCAATTGGTCCAACCAACCAGTGCTCCCACACATTGGCTAACCGGGCTATCTGCATTGTGTCCCACCCACCTACCGTCAACCCCTCTTTTACGCTACTGCTACTCTCTGTTCATCATATATGCATAGTCACTTTAACAATATCTACATGTACATACTACCTCAATCAGCCTGACTAACCGGTGTCTGTATGTAGCCTCGCTACTTTTATAGCCTCACTACTGTATATAGCCTGTCTTTTTACTGTTGTTTTATTTCTTTACTACCTATTGTTCACATAATACCTTTTTTGCACTATTGGTTAGAGCCTGTAAGTAAGCATTTCACTGTAAGGTCTACCTACACCTGTTATATTCGGGGCACGTGACAAATAAAATTTGATTTGATGAAACCAAGATTGAACTCCTTGGCCTGAATGCCAAGCGCCACGTCTGGAGGAAACCTGCCACCATCCCTACGGTGAAGCATGGGGATGTTTTTCAGCGGCAGGGACTGGGAGACTAGTCAGGATCGAGGCAAAGATTAACGGAGCAAAGTACAGAGAGATCCTTGATGAAAACCTGCTCCAGAGCACTCAGATCCCCATCCAACCTGACAGAGCATGTGAGGATCTGCAGAGAGGAACGGGAGAAACTCCCCAAATACAGGTGTGCCGTACATAGTGTCATACCAAAGAAGACTCGAGGCTGTAATCGCTGCCCAAGGTGCTTCAACAAAGCACTGAGTAAAGGGTCTGAATACTTATGTAAATGTGATATCAAAAGTTTTTTATTTTTTTTAAAATACATTTCCAAAAATGTCTAAAAACCTGTTTTTGCTTTGTCATTATGGGGTATCGTGTGTAGATTGACGAGGGGAACATTTTTTTTATTTTTTATAATAAAGCTGTATAATGTACCAGAGTGTCGAAAAAGTCGAGGGGTCTGAATACTTTCCGAATATACTGTATATACAGAGCGACGTTCATGTTAAGTGCATTCGTCTTAAGATAGCTAGGGGAGATAACCACATATCACAGTCCCTGCAAGCACATTTTCCCTCAGTAAAAGTAGTCGTCAGCAAAGTCAGTGCAAGCAGGAAAAGACAAGGGTCCGTGCTATCCGGGATCCTTGGGATATCCTTAGCCCATTGAAGTTGACATGTTAAGACGGTCAGGGGAATGGTTAGGTAAGGGTTTAGGTTATAGGGACGTCCCAGGGACCCAGGATAGCACTGACCAAAAGACAATTGTTTTCTGGGGAGAGAGAGACACTCTGAAGGGGTAGGTGTTCAGATGTTTTCGGGATGTGTCCTGACATGAGGTTGGAAGCTTGTTCCACCATTAGGGTACCTGAGCAATCATCACAGCCATTTGATTATTATGACAGACAGCCTGATGGAACGATGTTGGAGAAGATGACCAACAGAGCTACTAAAGAGTCTGCAGGCACTAAAGACTTGGCACATATACAGTACACACACGTCTCTTTACCATGTTTAAACACGGCAGGACTGTAATTGTTGTTGGCGGTAGGCTACGCAATACAGAACCGTAATTATGGATCCGAGCACTCACCTGTTTTCAGCGTAGCTAAGGTTGCCAGTACATTCATTGACCTCCAGGGGGCACTCACATGGACACTCACACTCATTCTGCTCCATCCTGCAGCAAAAGTCAGACAAACTTCAAAAATGTTTTCAAAAAAGAATCGACTTTTATCTACAGAGATGATACATTTTTTTTTTAAATGGATAGAGTTTAAATAATGTAAAGCATACTATCCCACCCTGCTCATACGACTATTCACACAGATAAATCGCTCATTCACAGTAATAAGAAAACCACCGCATCTCCTACGCAACTCGGTGCTCGGTGACCGTGTCTGACCTGTGACAGTTGAGACAGAGGCGGTCCACGGTGCTGCAGGCACAGAAAGCCAGCGAGTCGCACGTCTCGTTGACGATGCCCGCGAAAGCGTTGGTCCCTGGGATACGGGTCAGACGGTACTTGGAGCAGTGGCTCCCGTGGACCAGGTTCGTCAGGTCGCCCTGGGTGAAGGCGGTGGATACAGTGAGAGAAAGGAAAATACGCTACTATACTACGGTTGAACAAAAATGGCTCTTACGAGGAAAGCACCAAGGGCCTACAGTATTTTTGCTGTTCTTTCTTCTGAGTAAGCAACAGTGAGCCTGCTATATTATTTCCCACCACTTGGTGGGGCTATGACACTGATAGATATTACACATGTTGGAATAAACGTCCCTGGGCAAAGTGGTTTTACGAGGACAACACAGTGTGCATCTGTCTAGCAGTCGAACTGGGCTCGCACTCCCCCGTTTGTGTCGCAACCTAACCTCGGTGACCGCGTCATAACCCATCCACTCACAATGATACTGCTGTTGAACTTGTAGAAGCGCTGGACCGTGCGGTCACTGAAGCTGTTGCAGAGGTTCTTCTTGACAAAGTTGGGGTGGTTCAAGATGTCGTTGGCCACCAGCGGTTCCTTGTGGGTGATGTGCTGCTGTTCGGCGGGGGCGTGGCCTTTAGGGTCGATGAGGGTGGGGTGGGCCACCAGGTAACCCCTGTCCTCCATGATGAAACACCTAAACACACAGAGAGAGAGTGAGACTCCCGTTCAAGTACCAATCCGTTTACTGGTCAGTACAATGAATTTGACTTCACGCACTTGAGCCCCAAAAAACAGGAATGCATGCCCACTGAAACCCATCTGACTTCAACACAATAGAACCCAGAGCGGATGTAGAAGGCAGAGAGAACAGGGTTAAGTCAGAAGAGAGAGGGGGGTGGTAGAGAGAGAACAGGGTTAAGTCAGAAGAGAGAGGGAGAGCAGGATCTGGGGGTAAAGAGCGCCACATGGGACAGAATCCAGCTCAGCTCATTCTATTGTCCTCCTGAGCCCCATATTACCCCATCCTGCCTGAGCCAAACACAAATCAACCCCAACCAAGTCCCTCTGAGCCCTAAATTACCCCATATTGCCTGATCCAAACCCATTCAATCCCAACCGACCCCAGCCAGACCCCAGTCCTCTTACCCTGGGTTAATCCTGTTAAACATGAACCACTGAACACCAAGACTCTCAGAGAGAGAGAGAGAGCGAGAGAGGTAGAGAAAGAGGGAGGATGGGAGAGAGAGAAAGAGGGAGGATGGGGGAGAGAGAGGGAGGGAGAAGGAGAGCGAGAGAGAGGGAGGGAGTGAGAGGAAAGGAGGGAGAGGGAAAGAGACTGAAAAGAGAGGGAGAGAATGCAGCAGCATCTAACGTAACAGGATGTCTCTGGAATGCAATTATAATCAGCTTATCTCCTTTTGTCTCCATTTCTCTCCCTCCCTCCCTCTCTCCCTCCCTCTCCGCCTCTTCTAACCAGCATAGAGTTTATTTCTGGACCACAACAGAGAACTTCCGGCAGTCTCTTTATATGGTTTCTCCCACTGAGAAACCCACTGAGCAGAGGGCATGCTGGGTACTAAGTATTACGTGCCATTCAAATCAGATTCGCTTGATTCAAAGTCTTAAAAAACAAAACAAAGCCACCAGTGGGTCAACCCTCAGCAACCCTATCAGGCATAGCTGCAAACCTTTAACGACGGGAGAGAAGGAGCCCTCAAAGAATGACGTACCGGATCTTGTTACCCTTGTCCTGGTTGCAGATGGGTAGCAGGTCCAGCAGAACCTTGTACAAGTAACGCAGGGTGAAGTCTATGCCCATCACGGCTACCGCATACCCTGGGGCCATCTGAGAACTGCACCGAGAGACCGGAGAGGCGAGAACAATTATTAAAAACGGTACACATTTCATATTCTCTACCTACCTTCCCTGCTTGTGGAAACAAAACAATATGTCTGGGACGACGTGAATGTGTTTGATACCGTTCCACCTATTCCGCCCCCAGCCATTACCGTGAGCCCGGCCTCCCCAATTAAGGGGATACCAACCTCCTGTGCCCCCAAACACATGTACTCACGCTCAAACACGCCTACACACAAACACACACTGCGCCTGCATTATCAGAGCTGTATGTGTGTGTGTGTGTGTGTGTGTGTGTTAAAGATAAACAGAATATAAACACACATCTTAACATGCAGCCTGTGTTAGCGCTACCTCCGGTCTACAGCCTCCACAGAGATTACACAGTAACTACACATGCAGGAGAACTAATAAAACGTCAGTCTCTGGACGCCATTTCACACTGCGCCTTTATGTGCAGGTCACTTGTACAGCTTGAAATGCTGACGCGGCTATTTTTCACTGTATCGTGTAATTCTATGAAGGGCTCAAAACAAAGTACCTTGAGGCGTGGATGGTGTGGCTGATGGTGACCACGTAGCCAGCCCCGCCCACATCCAGGTAAGGCCCAGTGAAGGTGATGAGGCCTGGGTTGGCTACAGCGTGCTGGTACCTGTATGGGTCAAAGGTCAGTGAAGGTGATGAGGCCTGGGTTGGCTACAGCGTGCTGGTACCTGTATGAGTCAAAGGTCAGTGAAGGTGATGAGGCCTGGGTTGGCTACAGCGTGCTGGTACGTGTATGGGTCAAAGGTCAGTGAAGGTGATGAGGCCTGGGTTGGCTACAGCGTGCTGGTACCTGTATGGGTCAAAGGTCAGTGAAGGTGATGAGGCCTGGGTTGGCTACAGCGTGCTGGTACCTGTATGGGTCAAAGGTCAGTGAAGGTGATGAGGCCTGGGTTGGCTACAGCGTGCTGGTACCTGTATGGGTCAAAGGTCAGTGAAGGTGATGAGGCCTGGGTTGGCTACAGCGTGCTGGTACCTGTATGGGTCAAAGGTCAGTGAAGGTGATGAGGCCTGGGTTGGCTACACCGTGGTGGTATCTGTATGGGTCAAAGGTCAGTGAAGGTGATGAGGCCTGGCTTGGCTACAGCGTGCTGGTACCTGTATGGGTCAAAGGTCAGTTAAGGAGGTTGGCGGGCAGGGTCAGGGCAAAACAAACAAGTTGATGTGACATGCTAATTCCACGACGACACATGGTAGGTTCCGTACTAACTAAAGACGGGGGAAAATAAAGAGGGGAAGAAAAGTTGACTGACAACCATTCCTACCGGAACATTCCAGGGTGAAAATATACTCTTCAACTGCCGTGCAAAATGAAAAGTGTCACGCAGGGTTTTAGTAGATTCAAAACTTTTCCATACAAATTCAATCATTCTAACTGAAAACAGAGAAAGTTGTGCTAAGCCGGGCCAAAACGCTGTGCAATAGGACATAACTTTCTATCCCTCTCTAGGAGTCTGGAATTATTTCAAAGCAGCCCCCCCCCTCCCTAAATAAACCTCACCATTGTCTCCGGGTTGGGTCGAAGGCTTTGTCCATTAGCGAGCCGGGGTAAATCCGCAGCACCCCATTGGGCGTTGCTATGTAACGGCGCACAATGTAGCAGTTGAGGCTACTCATCTCCATGAGTGTCATCCATTCATCTGTGACGTGACTGGTCGCCATCACCTCGTTCCTGACCGACGACTGCAGGGGGGACAAAGAGGGACATGGCAGGGTTTCGTTTAGATGGGCCTGGGAAGAAGAGAGGAGCAGAGCTCTCTCTTTAAGCCCAGCTCGGGATCTCAAATACTCTTCTCCTAACACCCCCCCACCCTTTACTGAGAGTCTCTCTCCCCACCCCGTACAGAGAGGGGCTATGCACACAGAACGCTATGCACACAGACTGCCAAAAACATGGCGCTTTTCTCCAGCTTCTCCTTTAAAAGACACAGAAGGAAGGGTGAGAAAGAGACTTGAGCGGCAGTTCATTGCCTTTCTGTTGGGGGCGTTCGCTCGTGTGCGCTGGCTCACGAGTCTTTCCGGGTAGATGTCCGTTTGACGGCGTCTCGATGCGGACGCCGCATCCCTCTACGACGATCCCTACTGTTAAACGACCAGCATATTGACAGGAACTTTACCGTTTTCCCCCCATTTACCAATACCTTTACATAACTTGGTGTGTGTGTGTGTACCTTAAGGCCAGGGTTGGCTATGAGGCGTGTGTTGTCACTGAGGTAGGCTGTGTAGTGTTCCACCATGCGTTTGGTCTCTGGCTGACTGAGGTGATCGTAGGGAGAGGAGAAACTCCCTGCAGACAGCATCACCGTAGGGCTCTCTGAGAGACAGAGACAGAGAGAGACAGAGACAGAGAGAGAGAGAGAGAGACAAAAATGAATAACGACTTACAGTTCTACAAACATAGCAAGCTGTGAGACAAAGAACTCGTCTTTCAAATGCAACCTCTGCCTCTAGCCTGGGTTCCTCTGCCCCGGTCATCGACTGTATGGCCTTAGCTTTGGTTCTTACCGACGGTGGCCAGCTGTTTGAAGTGCAGACAGGAGGAGGGTTGTCCCAGCAGGTCCAGGCGGTGATAGAGCAGTTTGGAGCTGGGAGCAGTGTTCAGGTTCTTCAGGTGTTTCACTGGGATCTCTGGCTGGACGTACACTATGCACAGGATGAACGATGTGTCCTGGACCTGGGGAGAGGAGCGGAAGTGGTTAACGGGGCCATCTCTTGGGGCACAGACACAGACAGAGCAGTATAATATAGACACTGGGTGGGACGGAGAGAGGTGGAGGGAGAACAGGAGGGACGTTTTGTGTTGGCGCTTCGACTTAGAATAGAGATGTACAGAGCAGAGGCGCAGCTTGGTAGCCTAGTGGTTGGAGCGTTGGGCCAGTAACCGGAAGGTTGCTGGATCGAATCCCCGAGCTGACGAGGTAAACATCTGTTTCCCACCGTTCCCCGGTAGGCCGTCATAGTAAATAAGAATTTGTTTATCAACTGACTTGCCTAGTTAAATACATTTTAAAAAAACACATTTTCCTATGAGATTTGTACGATCCATTGATAAGATACGACTGATCCGAACTTGTGGTTGAGAAACTCGAGAACTCAGACACGACACACACTCCTACTCCTGTCCGGCTTCTCCTCAAGTGTGTTTATCGTCAGATGTCACAGCGAGTGTTTTATGACCCTGCCGCGCGAGCGTACACACACACACACACACACACACACACACACACGGTCCTTTCCCAGCACCCGCTGCCAATGAGATACACAGATAAATGTGCGGTGCGTCACGGCGGCGCCAGCGACAGACAGACAGCGACTCTCGCGTACGACTCGCCTCGTCCACATTTTTCAATGAACCACGTGGAGTGGATCTGTCTGGGAGGCTGCGACACACCAGAACCTTTTAGGAGCTCTGGTACAAGACATTCCTCAGCAAAGTTATCCTTTTAACGCTGACCTTGACAATATAGAGACAGGAAGGTCAACCTGAGCATGATCAAATAAAGTCAGTCATTTCCAAATGAAAGCACTTTTATAACTACCCTTCAAGATTTGTACGCTGTAGGAAATTGCATGAATTTTGACCATTTTATTTAACTAGGCAAGTCAGTTAAAGAACAAATTCTTATTTACAATGACGGCCTAGGAACAGTGGGTTAACTGCCTTGTTCAGGGGATTCGTTAACTGCCTTGTCAGCTCGGGGAATGGATCGAGCAACCTTTCGGGTACTGGCCCAACGCTTTAACCACCTATTACATTCGTGACATTTAGAAAAGAGCCCCCGGAGCTCGTTTTTCCTACTCACAGCTGTCCCCCACTTTTAGTTATGAAGTTGAGATGTTATTGACGCAATACAGACCAAATTGAAGTGTTGAGTTTTGTTTGCGTGTTCAATGTTCCTGTAAAGATAGAGGGGTGGCTGGGACAGGCAGTGTAGCTCTTGAAATTCTCTCTGTAAAGCTAACTTTGATCGAGGTTTTATTTGTCTATAATTTGTTTTTCCTTTTCACTGTCAGTACCCCCCCCCCCCCGGGGCATTCTGGCACCCTTAACATCTATAACGGTTGTGGACGTGACGGATCATATCTTAGCGTCTGAGGCTTGTGCATTCACCACATTTTGTGCGCTTGTTCTGAGATGTAATTCCTCGCACTTTTGACTGAAGCAATTGTTGATCTCTTGCAAAAGGATGTGTTCTAGCTAAAGATTCTCTTAGAACATATACACTGAAATGCTTTTCTCATACACGGCACTGTTTTGTTTAGATAGGAGAAGTGTGTCTGTGAATAGTCCTGGAGCGTCTTTTTAAAATCCTGTGTCCAGAAAAGTGGATCGGCAGTATAGGCACATGTATATTTTTGCATTTCTATATATATATATATATATATATATATATATATATATATATATATATATATATATATATATACACATATATATACACATATATATATACATACACATATATATACATATATATACATATATATACATATATATACATATATACACACATATATATACATATATACACATATATAAAGTAGATGGATCAACTCTGGATCAACTCTCCAGTAGGAGGTGCTGCCCAGCCTATGGTTTCATTTCTGATAGTGGAAGATCTGACGTTGTTTCAAAAAGGTACACATTCAACATATTTCGTACAAGGTTTTGGTTACAAGCAGGGCTTAAAATTAACACCCGCCACCTGCCAAATGCGGTTCGATTTTGGCATTGGGGGGTAAAGATGTCTATTTTACCAGTCAGTCACGTTGGCGAGTTGTCAGGATTCCACACTGCGTGCATTTCACTCCTGTTTGTGAATAAGAATAGTCAAGTATGATTACATTTATAGTCAAATAAATGCCGCAGAGGTTTTCAAATGATTTCTGCCGGTTTTGTTTCACCGCGGGTAAATGAATCGCTCAAGGTCAAAGAATTTCAAATCCTTTCGTTTATCCCACCTCAAGCTTCAACACTGCCTGGGCTAGGGGTTATGCGCACGCGAAGAGCTGATTGAAAGATGTGTTTTTAGAAGCGCTGTGCACAGGTATGACATTTGGTCTACTTTCCTTTCCTACTGAAGTGAGACTTTGGGCAAATTGACATTGTTCACAAGCTAGGTTGTTTTTCAATGTTTGAGTTTCAACTGCTCGGGAAGATAAGAAGATGAGACAACGCAGCTATTAGTCAGACTCCATCTCACAGGCACATGACTCTCAAGCCGTGTTACCAGGTGACCTCCCGCCCTTAAAGGGACAAGTGAACATTTTTATCTCATTTGCGATATTTTGGTTTAAACGGTTCAGGTCGCAAAAAAAAGAAATCAGAAATGAAACAATATACCACATTACTTCTTACAAGTAATACATTTCTTGTTTTGGAAACATTACAAAGCATGCTCATCTGTTTTTGTGTGTTTTGTTAGTGTAATTTTAGCAGGGGGAAAATATTCTGTCTGTTAAACAATTTGAGTGGCAGGAGATTTTTTAAATCTACCTGACAGTGGCTGGTGGACCAAAAATATAATTTTAGAACCTGGTTACAATGACGACAATCCTGTGGTTGAAGTTTCACACTCAAAACAACAGTTTACGTTGATGCCTTTTTGTCAAATCCAATGTATTTTCCACGTAGAAGCCACATCACAATACATTGACAAATGACATTGAAATAAAGTTTATTCAGCCAGTTTGTACTATTCAGGCTGTAATATGTGTGATTATGCAGTCGTAAGGCACTATGCCTTTCTGCTGGTTTATTAAAAAAAAAACATTCCAAATGACAACAAATGTGTTCGGACAGATTTAGATCAAGAAATCTTCTTGAAAGTAATAGTTGAAATAATATTTTCAAAATGATGGTTTTTGTGTTCAGCCAAGCCTTTTCCTTTGAAACAGCTCTCTACAACCTACAACAGCTCTCTTCCTGTGTTTCTCCAACATGCCAATATTTAGAAGTCCGCTTTCTTGGGTATACCGCTTTCTTGGGTATTCTTGGGTATACAGAGACAGAGAGAGAGAGAGAGA
>NC_034183.2:39572418-39719968 GCF_002021735.2 Oncorhynchus kisutch
GAGAGAGAGAGAGAGAGAGAGAGAGAGAGAGAGAGAGAGAGGGACAGAGGGACAGAGGGGAGAGAAGAGAGAGCTCTAGCGAGGAGATACACAGAGACAGAGTTCAACGGAGACTGCCGGTGAGCGAGGGGCGGGTGCATCGTACCAGTTTCCATGCGTAGCTGACGTTGTAGGCCTCCCTGCTGGGGTCTCGTAGCCGGTTGGTGTGCCAGGACAGAGAGGAGTTGGTGGGCACAGCTATCACCTGATGCCCAGGGGCAGACTGGAGTTGACACAGGGAAGCAGGAGGGTTAGCAACAACAATTAATACTGTTCGTACGATAACACCGAGCGTGAATTGCAGTACATTCAAAAAAAAATTAAAAACACCCCTGATTACAATTATGTAAATAAAGATTGCAATAGCAGAGAGGGGGATGAAAAGGCATCCAACTACATTAGTAGCCCACCTCGAGTTTCCAGCATCTACACAAAACTGGTGAAACCGCACCTCTCGGTCATAGGCCCCCTAAACCCTAACTCACCGGAGTATGTTGTCCCGTACTACGGGAACCCTGGGATGTTTTCATAGTGGATGATGTCAGTGTGCAGTGGAGGCTCGGTCATCAGGTAGGGCCGTGTGAGGGACGGGTTGCATCAGGGTTGTAACCTGGGTAACCAAAACAACGGCCAGAACAGCGGTGTCAGGGGATCTTCACAGGATCGAAACCCGCCTTACCCAGGGGCGAGCTACTGCTCCCTAACCATTCTCCAGGCAGGCACCAGTGAGCTCAGAGCAGCTAGTAAACAGTAAGCTATGGAAGAGTGAGAGCCCCTTAGGAGGGGGGAGGGAATGAGGGGGCGGGTTGTACTTTAATGAGGGTGTAAACCAACGGCTTGGCCCAGCGCCAGTTCTACGGCTGTCTGTTTCTAGCAGCCAGCCGGAGGGAGCAGGTTCTCTCTGACAGAGAGAGAGAGAGAGACAGAGAGACAGACAGAGACAGGACAGAGAGATGAAGAGGAAAGATGAAAGAGAGATGAAGGTGAGAGGGGGGAGAAAGAGCTGAAGGTGAGAGGGGGGAGAAAGAAGAGATGAAGGAGAAGGGGGGGAGAAGAGATGAAGGAGAAGGGGAGAAGCAGAACAGAGATGAAGGAGAAGGGGGGGGAGAAAGAGATGCAGGAGAAGGGGGGAGAAGAAAGAGAGAAGGAAGGGGGAGAAAGAGATGACGGCGAGGGGGGGAGAAAGAGATGAAGGAGAGGGGGTGGGAGAAAGAGAGAAGAGATGAAGGACGAGGGGGGGGAGAAAGGAGATGAAGGAGAAGGGGGGGAGAGAGAGTGATTGAACGGGGGGGGGAAAGAGCTGCATGAATGGTGAGTTGAAAGAGATGAAGGAGACGGGGGGGGGGGGAAGAGGCTCGAAGGAGAGGGGGGGGGGGGAAGAGATGAAGGAGAGGGGGGAGGAGAAAGAGATGAAGGAGAGGGGGGGAGAAAGAGATGAAGGAGAGGGGGGGAGAAAGAGATGACGGAGAGGGGGGAGAAGAGATGAAGGAGAGGGGGGGAGAAAGAGATGAAGGAGAGGGGGGGAGAAAGAGATGAAGAAGAGGGGGGGATGAGAGGAGAATCATTACCTCCACACTATAAAAGTCAATTTAACATTACAGCATCATTCTCCACGGAACTGTTTACCTTCATGTCTAATTATGTGGCCCTGTTAGTCAGAACACACCTAACTACTTTAATAGCTCATTAATCATGGCTGTGTAATAACAGTGTGTAATAAGTACCATGTGCACAAGCCGTCATCCGACACATACCATGACGATACAATACTGCCAGCCATTCAGATGTTAGCAAAAACCTAACCTTCGCTAGCCAGCCACGGAAAAGTCCTCCTTTATGCAGCCGTTGGTGACACTCGGCCTCTCTAAAGGCGAGCCTAAAATGAGTGGCAGAGAAGTAGCGAGCCAAAACTCCACCTCTTGCCCCTGACTCAGTCGCTCTCTCCCTGTGTGAACAGAACCACTGTTACCCTGGACAGCCCTGCCCTGCTGTGGTGATGTCACCTCGCGGCTGTCAGTGGGTCTGTCAGTCTTGGCCGTGTGTGACAGCCAGGTAGTTCCCCTCAATGGGGTGTAAATTTAATGACTTTCCCTCTGAGGCCTGCTGACCATGTCTCACTCAGACCACCACGTTCATATCCTACTGCGACTCCCAGTCAGTCAGGGCTCTGAAGAGCCACAGACATCTGTCCTGGGATGACTAGTGGGCTGAGACAGGACTTGCCAATGGAACCTGTTCTCCAGGAGAATAATTGCTCCAGTTGGAGTTGTACTAACTGCACACCAGGTTTTTCTGAGCCTATGCAGAAGGTGTGTGTGTGTGGTGTGTGTGTGTGTGGTGTGTGTGTGCGCGAAGGTACTCGTCGCCCGACAAAACAAGAAATAATAAAAGACAAGAACACAAACATAAAGTACAATGTCAGTAGAAGAAAGATAATAGTTAAGGTACCTTTGTTGTCTATGAGGAAGGTGTGTAGGAGGCCAAGGAATCCTGGTGGTAGGGTGACGTCCTCTAGAATGTAGGCCAGGTTCACGTCTACTCCCACCACGCCTAGCAACAGGTTGCCAAAGTAACATGGCCGGCTCGCCGTCATGATGAAACCTGCAGGGTGGAAGACACGGATAGTTAAACAACCGCACTGATTTATCACCGAGAGCTGAAAATCTATCTGATTCTGTTCATAATCCTTCTTTACCACTGATCAGCAGCTCACTCTACCATAGCTCCATTATGTGCACGTAAGAGCACATCTGGTCCCAGACCAGTTTTTTAGGTCCCCAACTATAAGCAAAAAAATTACAACGGCCATTTTTTAAATTTAACTTAACGGAAACTGGCCCAGGACCAGTTGTTAGCAACCCCCGTCTCACATGGGGCCCTGGTAGGACAGGCCAAAGCAGAAACAGTTCTAGCATATATTTGTTAACACAGATTTAGGATCAGATCACTGTACCCTAGCTCTAACCTTAACCATAATGACCCTAACAGTAAGACTGGCCCTGGGTCAGTATATAAACCCACAGTCTCCCACCACAGTCAATCATGCGCTTGGGGGGTCAGATTTTATTAAACCAAACATTAACAGTGAGCCACTAAAACAAACTGATCTAGGACCAGTTGCTAACCCACCGTCTCCCATGGCGTCCTGGTATGACAGGCTGAAGCGGGCCAGGTCTATCATGCGGTTGGGCAGGTTGATGTAGAAGCGTCCCACGGTGGTCTCCAGATTACTGAGCTGGTTCAGGACCATCATGCTCCTTTCACCACCGGCAGCGCCGAGCGGTCGGGCACGCCGTACTTCAGCGAGTTCTGCTCCGCCAGGTCACGCAGGAACGCCCAGCTCCTTCAGACCGGTCACGCCCTCTGTGGAGAAGGGGGGAAGAGAGATTTTGATCATTTTGCGGCTACCTGACTCAAAGCGATACGATTCGCTGTATGATACTGACACACCTGTGTGTCAGGAAAATAACCTCACACTCAACGTCAACAAAACTAAGGAAATGATTGTGGACTTCAGGAAACAGCAGAGGGAACACCCCCTATCCACATCGATGGAACAGTAGTGGAGAGGGTAGTAAGTTTTAAGTTCCTCGGCATACACATCACAGACAAACTGAATTGGTCCACCCACACAGACAGCATCGTGAAGAAGGCGCAGCAGCGCCTCTTCAACTTCAGGAGGCTGAAGAAATTCGGCTTGTCACTCACAAACTTCACTAGATGCACAATCGAGAGCATCCTGGGCGAGCGAGTATCACCGCCTGGTACGGCAACTGCTCCGCCCACAACCGTAAGGCTCTCCAGAGGGTAGTGCGGTCTGCACAACGCATCATTGGGGATAAACTACCTGCCCTCCAGGACACCTACACCACCCGATGTTACAGAAGGCCATAAAGATCTTCAAGGACAACAACCTACCGAGCCACTGCCTGTTCACCCCGCTATCATCCAGAAGGCGAGGTCAGTACAGGTGCATCAAAGCTGGGACCGAGAGACTGAAAATAAGCTTCTATCTCAAGGCCATCAGACTGTTAAACAGCCACCACTAACATTGAGTGGCTGCTGCCAACACACTGACAATGACACTGACTCAACTCCAGCCACTTTAATAATGGGAATTGATGGGAAATGATGTAAAATATATCACTAGCCACTTTAAACAATGCTACCTAATATAATGTTTACATACCCTACACTATTCATCTCATATGTATACGTATATACTGTACTCTATATCATCTACTGCATCTTTATGTAATACATGTATCACTAGCCACTTTAACTATGCCACTTTGTTTACATACTCATCTCATATGTATATACTGTACTCGATACCATCTACTGTATCTTGCCTATGCCGCTCTGTACCATCACTCATTCATATATCTTATGTACATATTCTTTATCCCCCTACACTTGTGTATAAGACAGTAGTTTGGAATTGTTAGTTAGATTACTTGTTGGTTATTACTGCATTGTCGGAACTAGAAGCACAAGCATTTCACTACACTCGCATTAACATCTGCTAACCATGTGTATGTGACAAATACAATTTGATCTGATTTGATTTGACACCTACTCGCTCATCCCGGTCGTTCTCACTGGGGGCATAAAAAGCAGCCACTTAGGAGATCCTCCTGAATGTGTTGACGTCGACGTAGGAGAAGCGTGCGTAAGTCCCCCAGGCATATTCCTTTACCATAGAGGACACACTAGAATGACCTCTCCAACATGGCTGGCCCGACAGCTGTCACTGGGCACATTTGACAGGGTTTAATGTGGAACGCATGCCAGCCATTTCACCGATTATTTCACCTATTACCGCCTATTGCATACAGCCCTAGTCTGATCAGATGATAGGAGGTGAAAGGATTCAAGTCGATACAGCCAGGCGTGTGTGGACCGCAGGGTCAGACTGGACGTCAGAGCCAGCTTGGTCGTAGAGGAACATTTGGCGTTCTCTGTAAACTCCACGAAAATAATCGGTGGCCGATTTGACTGGTTACTGTTAAAAGCATAAATCATTCTCCTGTTTTTTTTCTCTTCTCTCTCGTATCTGACAGGGCATTTGAGAGAGATTGAGTCGGTCCGTGATGCACATCTGGCAACAGAGACCGTAAAGTATTATTAGATGGCAACAGAGCAGTAACAGCCCATTTCCTCAACATTTCCCTTTCCAGCCATTTGGCCCTTCTGGTTCTAGCATCTCGTCGACACACATGCACCCACTAAGTTCAAACGTCAGAGTTGATGCGGGAGAAAAGGCCATAGATCACCTTTTGACAATCAACAGCTCACATCTAGACACATGGACCTCTATCGACTGATTACAGTCGCCTGCGGTACACAAACAAGAGCTTTCTGCATACAACGCTACTCAACTTAGCACAATTGTATATTTCCCAATCCTTTTCAGCGCCTACCCTTTTAAACAAGCAGCGCTTGACTGTCACACACACACACAACCACACACTCTCCCTTTGAAGTCTTTAGACTCGAGGCTCTCTCCGAGTCTCTCGTTTAAATTTCCTCATGAAAAAAGTATTTGTGCTAATTCCAGACTAATGCAGGCCCTGGGGGGTCTCTCTGTGTCGGACGTGGACTGAAGGACGAGGAGAAGTGGAGGGGGGGGAGAGACGGGTAAAAGAGAGGGACAATAGAGAGGGGGGAGGTGGACACATCACAGACCACTGCAGAGAAAACAAAAAGCCCTTTGAGGTTCCTGAGCACCTCTTCAGTCCACACTCCCCCCATTCACCCAGCCCCCTCCCATATGACACATCCATCCCAACCCCCCCCCATCACACCTTCCTCCTCCCCCATCCAGGTGGCTGGGTAGGTCCAGCAATAGCACCCATGACACAAACATCTACTACTGATCATGAATTGGTACATTGGTCACATTACAAAACATACTGGATTCTGAATTCCAATTGTAAAACCACCCGTGACACGTTCAGTCATAACCATGACATGTCCTTTTCTCTTGACTGAGCGAATCTCGATGTGATTTTCTGACCGTAGACGAGCGCGATTTCGACCACAGGCCGACCGTGTGTGGGGGGGGAGGGTTCCTACCGTTCATGAGGGCGTAGGTAGGTGAGGATCATGACTGAGTTGTTGAGGTGACGGTTCTCCTCTTTGACCACGCGCAGGGTGTCCCTCTTCTCGTGCTCCGACGCGTCTCGGGACGTGATGCCAGACGACAGGTAGATGATCACCATGTCCGTATCTGACAGGTACACACACAAAATAAAGTAATTACACACTTCCTTGTTCATGAACCCTTCAACTCACAAATTCTTGAACTCGAGTCACATTTATTTCAACCATTTTTAAATATATTTTTTTACAAATACATTGCCACAAGTGTTGAAAAATAACAAATTGCCATTTCCTATAGAACAAGCCAGCGGCATCAGTGGCCAGTGCTAAAGACTGCATTTCCCATGGTGCCCTGTTCTTACTGGTGAGTTGCGGGTGATATTGCTGGTGTTCCGGAGCAGCTGGAAGGCCTTTTGGAAGCCCAGTGCGTGCAGGGTAGGACTGTCGGAAGCCTTGAGGTTGTTGACGAAGGTGCTCATCTTCCTCTTGGTCTCGCTGGTGGCAGGAGACAGGTAGCTCTTATAGCACGGGTCCAGTGAACAGGACCGCACCGCCTCCGCTGAGGACAGGATCGAGACCTGGGGGGGGGGGGGGGGGGGAACAAAGACGGACACGCACTTTAGCCTCATCGCAGATGCATTCGAACGACAGAAACGACAACTTCTGGGATCATGATTGTCATCAATGGGCATACGTAGTTCTTAGTGTCAGAGGGAGAGGAGAACGAATATGCATGACTTGTCAGGGGGGCAAAGGGGAATTGGGGCAGGGCAGGAAGTTAGGGATGTGTAATCAAATCAGAAGAGTGCTCATCACCTTGTCATGTTCGTCTACGGAGCTGAGGACGACGAGCGCAGCGTCTCTGGCGATCTGCAGCTGTGTGTCTGTAATGGTCACGCCGTGATCGATGATCACCACGATGTGTTTCGATTGGGGCCGCACCGCCGACACGTACACTGGCCTGCGAGAACACACACATGGCACACATATACACGCGATGAGGACACACATGGCATACACACACGCCACACATACCCGTACACACAAATCTGACACACACACACACAACACAATCCCACTCAAAAACATACACAAACACAATAATCTGTTTAGAATGGTAGTTTATTGACACCAGACAACATTCTCCCATTGTTACCAGCCTGGGGGCAGACACTATCCTGCTCTTATATCCCCACTGCTTCATGGTGGCCTGAGCTGAACCCGAAAGTTCCCAGGGCTGTCCCCTCTACCTCCGGCTGCCCTGAGCCCTCCGCACACTGTTTTCACAAGAGATCCACTTCCCAGGACTACTGTTGCTTTTGGGAGGCACCGCCAACGCCTTTCCAATCATCACCACCCTTTTGTCAAGCTCCCTATTGCCAAACCTGTGTGTGTTGGACAAACCTAGTCTGGAGTTGAAGTGACCGAAAGGCATCGGTTGTCTTTTCCTATTAAAAGAAGCTACGTGTAGATTTGTTTTGCATTGTAATTGCTAAAAATGTCCATAGTATATCTGCAGTAATAGTGGAATGATCGTGTTTCCCCATTTTTATGGCGTGTGTGTGTGTTTTGGGCCCATACAAAGTCGTATTCTGATTACGCAGCCTTCCTTTTTCACAACAAAAGACAGTCCGCCCGTCTTCTACCGTCAAATGGGTAGGCTGCACCCTCCCTCTTTCCCCATCAGCGTCACTCAGGGTGCTGGTCATCTCCTCCCAAGCAGAATCAACAACGGCTGATTTGGGCAGTAGATTACGCTCTGGTTGCTAAAATGTTAAAATCTCTACTAAAATGTAAAATGTTTCCCCAATTTCAGTTTGTGACAGAAATCAAGCAAACATATGCGTAGGGAATCATTGTACCATCTAAGTTGACAATAGTCTGATGGGTGACAAGATTAGCTATTGTCAAATTGAGAATGAAGAGACTGATGACCAGCGCAGCGTGCACCGGCGAAGGGAACGATTGCAATACCCTACAGGAAAGAGCAGATTCTAGGGTAAACGAATTCACCTTGTTCTCCCAAACAACTCTCGAAATTGTGAGGATGTGCTGAGTTTCAAAATAGGACTTTTTCCTGGAATAAACGCGTCTCGGCGAGTTCCTCGTACTGGCGACAATCAGCAACAGCCTTTATTTAATTCTGTTATATTCCATTATATTCTTACTGTAAAATATGTGTGTTGACAGTAGTCGGTCAGGGGAATATAGTCGCGCCAGGTCTGCTAAATGAACAAGTTGATTTCACTGGAATGACAAAGCCATATAGCCTTGGCTATGAAGCGCAGACAAATACAACTCAAAACAAGCTCTTTTGGTATTTTGAAATAAATGGTATTTTTATGACTTTTCTGAACAAAATACGAATAGATTTCTTTGCGATTGTGTATATTCAAATGTTAGATTGGCTGCTGTGTGGTACTCGTCGAGGCCCTGCTATTCTGCTGTTAAATATGCATATGTCATTTTGACCTTTTAGGTAGGAATGCTCAGAATGTCTTTAGCAAAACTTTGAAACAAATATCATAGAGTGTAAAATACACTCAGGGAAAGGTGGGTTCAAGGTTTTTATTGAAATGAAGATATTGAAATTGCAAAATTTAAAGACGGTCAGAATAACAGTCTTGGCGGTTCTTGTCTTTAGTCCACATTTGTCTTTGTAGCCAGCCAGGGTGAGGGCGACCTCATTTTTCTCATAGCTGAACGCCAGCTGGCTGGTTGCGAGACACTGGCCTTTGAGTATGTGGGGAGAGAAGAGAGAGAGCGAGAGACCGACAGAGACACAAGAGAGAAGTGAAAGATGTCTTTCACCAGCCAATGCCAGAGAAACCACAACAGTTGGTGAGAGATTCCAGTGGTCTTCACTGGTCTCAGAACACATTCCTGCCCGGGGCATCAAGGGCATTTGTGGTCAGGGAGTCTGTCTGTCTCAAGAGAGGAGAGGAAACCCCAACAACCCAAGAGCAGAGGATAAATATTTATTTATGTGTCCTTTCACTGCGCCACACAGGAACAAAGGAGAGGGAGGAGGTGGAATAGAAGAAGAAGTGCTTTTCTGTTTCCTCTTTGCCTAGGAGGTCACCATCTTGGAGAGTCGAGAGCAATATCCTTGATGTGGCCCAGCAAAAAGTTAAAATGTGTGAGGAATGTGCAGTCAGTGAGGATTTACTGTTACAATAATGACTCCATTCTTGCCTGTGTGCTTTGGGCTAGTTGACTGTGCTGTTTCTCTGAGTGATGCTGTGTGATAGTGTTGCTGGTCTGCTAGCGTGACAGTACCTGCAGCGGTGCTCGTAGTTGCCCTTGCAGTGGAACTTGTGGGCGGGGAACACAGTGAAGATGCCCTCCTCTGAGCTGAAGTACTGCCATTTGATGCCCGGGTGGACTTCAGGTTATCTGCCAACACTACAGAGGAGAGAGGAGCAGAGAGAGAGAGGTCAGTTTTGTAAAACGGTAGATAGGATTAATACTCAGAGATCCTGAGAGGTCAGTTTTGTAAAACGGTAGGTAGGATTAATACTCAGAGATCCTGAGAGAGAGGTCAGTTTTGTAAAACGGTAGGTAGGATTAATACTCAGAGATCCTGAGAGAGCACAAGAGCAATCCTGAGAGAGAGCCATCCTGAGAGAGAGCCATCCTGAGAGAGAGAGAGAGAGAGAGAGCATGCGAGCGAGAGATCCTGAGAGAGCACGAGAGCAATCCTGAGAGAGAGCCATCCTGAGAGAGAGCCATCCTGAGAGAGAGCCATCCTGAGAGAGAGCCATCCTGAGAGAGAGCCATCCTGAGAGAGAGCCATCCTGAGAGAGAGCCATCCTGAGAGAGAGAGCGCGAGCGAGCGAGATCCTGAGAGAGAGAGGTAGGGTTGATACAGTGCAGAGGGAGGGAATATTCTGGGAGATGAAGTATTGCGAAACAAAGAAAAGAGCTCCTTACAGGTCTATCATTTCTCTCTCCTTCACCCAATCTTTAAAATGAATGATCCTACGGGGGGGGTATTCATTCTAGTCTCTCAGACACCAGTCAGAGCCCACTGGTAGATGGCGAAGCTTTCCATATCTCCTCTAGTCTGTGTGTGAAAGGTGAGAGCGAGCTCACATCCTATAAGGCCCCGCATAAACTCAAATTCCCAGGGTGCATGTGTCCCACTAGATATCAGACTAAACCGCTTATTCCTGTTGTATAACCGAGACGGTTTTTAATCGTTTCACTAGTGTGTGCTCTTAGTAGTCATACAAGGCGCCGTTGGCATGCAACACACGACAACACAAGGTCTAGCTATTTTAAGCCAAACCTTCCCGCTCAGAGCATCAACAAAAAGTGATTTTAAATAGATACAGAGAATTTAAGATTTCCAACTAGCAACAGATAAAGGCTGACATAATACCAACTTTTACTGGTTCGTTGTACTGCTGCACTGCAGGCTGATATAACGGCAGCATCTGCCAGGGAACAGGGCCAAAGTGGCCGTCTAAACAAACAGACTTATTGGGTCAGAGGAGACGGCAGAATCTTCAGAGAGATCAGATCACAAACCCTGCAGCTTCCTCTCTGGGGGGAGGAGAGAGAAAGAGAGGAGAGCGGGAGAGACACAAATAGAGCCAGATTCCTGAACCCGTGTCCAGTGGCGTAAAGTACTTAAGTAAAAAATACTTTCAAGTACTACTTACGTAGTTTTTTTTGGTATCTGTACTTCACTTTGAAAAAATATGCTTATATACTTATATATACTTTGTTACATTCCTAAAGAAAATGTAGTTTTTACTCCATACATTTTCCCTGACATGTAAAAGTACTACGTTTTGAATGCTTAGCAGGACAGGAACATGGTCCAATTCACACAATCATCAAGAGAACATCCCTGGTCATCTACTGCCTCTGATCTGGCGGACTCACTAAACACAAATGCGTGTTGTGTAAATTATGTCTGAGTGTTGGAGAGTACCCCTGGCTATCCTCACATTTAAAAACAAGAAAGTTTGCTTTAATACAAGAAATTTGAAATGATTTACAATTTTACTTTTGATACTTAAGTACATTTTATCAATTACATTCACTTTTGACACTTAAGTATATTTCAAAACAAATACTTTTAGACTTCTACTCAAGTAGTATTTTACTGGGTGACTTTCACTTTTACTTGAGTCATTTTCTATTAGTATCTTTACTTTTACTCAAGTATGACAATTGGGTACTTTTTCCACAAATGCCCATGTCAACAAAAACATGTGTGTGTGTGTGTGTGTGTGTGTGTGTGTGTGTGTGTGTGTGTGTCAAGTACGCACTTTAAGATAGATAACCACAAACATGTCACCGTTGAAAGCATTTAGCCGCGCTACCTTATAAAAGACAGGCATGTCAACAACACTACCCGTACAGAGTCAACAACATGAACACACAGTACCCGATACACAGACCAACACCACACTCTCCACTACCCGTACAGAGTCAACAACATGAACACACAGTACCCGATACACAGACCAACACCACACTCTCCACTACAACACTAACCGTACAGAGTCAACAACATGAACACACAGTACCGGATACACAGACCAACACCACACTCTCCACTACAACACTAACCGTACAGAGTCAACAACATGAACACACAGTACCCGATACACAGACCAACACCACACTCTCCACTACAACATGCTAGGACACGGGAATGGATACGGGTTAGCGGCACGCTAGGATTTCCTACGGCGGCGGTTACTGAGCAGAGGCGCGCCAGCATGCCATACATCTGCGCTCTAGGCCACTTCATCCATCTCCAGGCCTGGTATAAAACAGGAACCACTTGGGATGTTGACCGTCTATAAAAGAGAGTGTATACATCGGCTCGGCTGCCAGCTCTTAATCCCGCCACCAGTGTTTTAGAAAACACTAGAACCACATAGACGACAGGCTGAGGGAGCGCCGCTTCCTCTAACCCCCTCCATCCGCACTCATTACTCAATCACACTTCCCATTCCCTGCTCCCCTCCTCACAGCTCACTGACACTTTGGCTAAGTGCAGAGGGGTTAATGTGTCCACTGGGCGGGGGGTTGGGGGAAACTAACCACACTCGCATCGCAGCAGTGCCCGGAGCGACGTGGGAACCTCCACCGAGAAAGGCCCGTGTGTCAGAGGAGATGAGGAGAACAAGAACCAGAAGGAAAGGACGAGTCCCAGGGAGAAACCAGATGTGAAACATCACCCAACACTTCTTCGTATTGACTACAACCGGTGCCATCGCTCACCTCTTCCTGCCCTCATTTATTCGCTCCCTTCTCTTGCTCCCCCCCCCCCAGTCATTTATTCACTCCCTTCTCTTGCCCCCCCCAGTCATTTATTCGCTCCCTTCTCTTGCCCCCCCCCCAGTCATTTATTCGCTCCCTTCTCTTGCCCCCCCCCCAGTCATTTATTCGCTCCCTTCTCTTGCCCCCCCCCCCAGTCATTTATTCGCTCCCTTCTCTTGCCCCCCCCCCAGTCATTTATTCGCTCCTTCTCTTGCCCCCCCCCCAGTCATTTATTCGCTCCCTCTCTTGCCCCCCCCCCCAGTCATTTATTCGCTCCCTTCTCTTGCCCCCCCCCCAGTCATTTATTCGCTCCCTCTCTGCCCCCCCCCCCCCCCCAGTCATTTATTCGCTCCCTTCTCTTGTCCCACCCCCCCCAGTCATTTATTCGCTCCCTTCTCTTGCCCCCCCCCCCCCCCCCCCACCCCCCCCCCCCTCCCCCCCTCCCCCCCCAGTCCCTGCTCGCTCCCCTTCCTCTCCGATAATCTGTCGTTTCCTCCTCTTTGCCTCTCGCACCCCAACCGTCTCTCTTTCCTCTATTACAGTCTTGGTCCTCTCTCGCTCCTAACCATCCTCACAGTCCTCCTCTGGGTAATCTGCCTGCTCCTCCTCCTCCTCCTGGTTGTTTAGACTGGGTCCAGACAAATGGGGGACGATGAATGCTAGAGGCTTGAGATCAAGACAGCCTGAGAAATGGAGGCCTGGTGGTAACATGAACTCCTGATGGCTGCCTTGGGAAAATAAACTCTGGGGGGGGGGGGGGGGGGTGACGATGGTGACGATGAATCATCCTAATCTGCTCAGAGGTGGAGCGGCCGTGAATTTGGACGGAGAAGGGTGCGAGAGACGAGGAGGCAGGTAAGAGAAGGGGGCTGTTAAAGAGTTTCTACAGTCCTAACAGAGGAAGGGTTAGTGTGGTGTGAGAGAGCGGTTGGCTTTGCCAGTGTTCCACACCGAGACCGAAAAAAGAAATGACCATTAAGCGAGAGTGGGATTAGAAGTAGAAAATAATTGAGGCAAACGCTGCAGCTGCTTCAGTACAGTCGGCAATGGTCATAAAACTAACATAACGTCTAACCGCAATCATAGCGCTCGTCGTTGTTTGTTTGGAGTGTGGATGTCGACGGGGAGTGTTCAGGTGCCGAGGTAAAAATGTATGACGTCAATCACGTCCGGGTATGATTTAGAGTGATTGGCTAACGGCGGTGCAACAGGGGCATATGGCAAGGCTCGACAAAGCCTCCTGGTGTAGAATGATTTGTTCATTTTTTAAACATGCTCTTACTGAATGGAGAAGCAGAACAGAGATCGAGGGAGGGGGAAAATGCAATTAAACAAAATCACTATTCTTCAATCAAAAGAGAGAGAGTGGGAGAAAGAGGGGAGAGAGAGTGGGGAGAAAGAGGAGGGGAGAGAGTAGGAAGAGAGAGGGCGTAGGAGCAAGGAAGAACACAAAGTGGTTTAATAACGTGTGAAACAGGCATAGTTCATTATTTCCATCTGGGTCCTTTTCCTTTAAAGATTGAACGATATGGTGAGGAATATTCACTTCTACGGCTGCTGTTGTCATGGCAATTGTTCGCAAGCAAGGCCATGGCTGTCCATGTAAGAGGTGAAGACTGCTAGATGAATGGTGGGTTAGAAGGCTCAGGGGGGAGTGGGGGGGGGGCTTATTGTGGCCTTGTGTCTCAATCGGGACATATAGGAGATAAGCATGATGAAACATGGTGAACATGATGAAGGGGGGTTGGGGGGGTGGTGGTAAGAGTGTGGTAGTGGTAGGTAGGGGTAGAAGGTGACCCACCTGAGTTGAGGTCCCGTCCAGGGTTAAAGGCTCGACTGTTGACGGTGGGGGACAGCCGGTCACAGCAGATGGTCTTGGACACGTTGGTGTTGAAGTTACCGTCGAACCTGAATCGAGACAGAACACATCACATTACGACGGCACCACTGCAGAGTAGATTTAAACTGATCTCCCATAGAAGTAAATATATTCTCAGAAACAGCAGGGCTGGAGGGAGATGCAGAGAGGTAATGAAAAAGGAAAGGAGTGGGACATCAGGAGAGGACGGAATCAGGAAATACATAGTGCTGATGGAAACAGTAGCAACCATCTCAATGATGCCCATGCTGTGTGTGTGGTGGGGGGGGGGGTCCTCTAAGCCCTGTCGATCCCCTATCACGGCATTACAAGGAGTTGGGCAGCCCCCTGGTACCTCCACGCAGTCATAGCAGCTAGTCTCATAGCAGCTAGCTCCCAGAGTGCTCTCAGCTTCCCTAATGAAGAGCTGAGAGAGGGATGGGGAGACGAGAGGAGGAGAGGGGGGTCCTCAGGGGAGTAGCCTGCTCCACACTGCACCGCGGCTGGGTCGCTTTGATCCCGCACTCCCTTACCAGCTCCACTAAACCCGCGCCCTGCTGCCTCACATTCTGTCCTTCCTTGCACACAGGAAAACACAACCGGCCAGCGGTACCCGCTGACACACACAAATACGCAGCAAGCCGCTATCCTCTCCGAACGCACGTACACTCTCGCCTTCCTCTCTTCCTACTGCCCCCCCCCCCCCTCTCCAGAGCTTGAGAGAGTGCATTGATTGACAGCTGCTCTGATGTACCAGCTGCTTTGAACTTCAGACATTAAATTCCCATTAGGCTACATTCATTATTATTCCTTCCTACACTTTGCCACGCGGGGGCTAAGCAAAATGTTGCCGGATAAAAAATACATTTGCAAGCGCTTGAATTTGACATCAAAACCTGGAGAACGAGNAGTTCCATGCGTAGCTGACGTTGTAGGCCTCCCTGCTGGGGGTCTCGTAGCCGGTTGGTGTGCCAGGACAGAGAGGAGTTGGTGGGCACAGCTATCACCTGACTGCCCAGGGGCAGACTGGAGTGACACAGGGAGCAGGAGGGTTAGCAACAACAATTAATACTGTTCGTACGATAACACCGAGCGTGAATTGCAGTACATTCAAAAAAAAATAAAAACACCCCTGATTACAATATGTAAATAAAGATTGCAATAGCAGAGAGGGGATGAAAAGGCATCCAACTACATTAGTAGCCCACCTCGAGTTTCCAGCATCTACACAAAACTGGTGAAAACGCACCTCTCGGTCATAGGCCCCCTAAACCCTAACTCACCGGAGTATGTTGTCCCGTACTACGGGGAACCCTGGGATGTTTTCATAGTGGATGATGTCAGTGTGCAGTGGAGGCTCGGTCATCAGGTAGGGCCGTGTGAGGGACGGGTGCATCAGGGTGTAACCTGGGTAACCAAAAACAACGGCAGAACAGCGGTGTCAGGGGATCTTCACAGGATCGAAACCCGCCTTACCCCAGGGGCGAGCTACTGCTCCCTAACCATTCTCCAGGCAGGCACCAGTGAGCTCAGAGCAGCAGTAACAGTAAGCTATGGAAGAGTGAGAGCCCTTAGGAGGGGGGAGGGAATGAGGGGGAGGGGTTGTACTTTAATGAGGGTAAACAAACGGCTTGGCCCAGCGCCAGTTCTACGGCTGTCTGTTTCTAGCAGCCAGCCGGAGGGAGCAGGTTCTCTCTGACAGAGAGAGAGAGAGAGACAGAGAGACAGACAGAGACAGACAGAGAGATGAAGGAAAGATGAAAGAGAGATGAAGGTGAGAGGGGGGAGAAAGAGATGAAGGTGAGAGGGGGGTAGAAGGAAAGAGATGAAGGAGAAGGGGGGGGAGAAAGAGATGAAGGAGAAGGGGGGAGAAGAGATGAAGGAGAAGGGGGGGAGAAAGAAGAGTGAAGGAGAAGGGGGGAGAAAGAGATGAAGGAGGAGGGGGGAAGAGAGAAAGAGATGAAGGAGAGGGGGGGGAGAAAGAGATGAAGGGAGAGGGGGGGAGAAAGAGATGAAGGAGAAGGGGGGGAGAAGAGATGAACGAGGGGGGGGGTGAAGAGATGAAGGAGAGGGGGGGGGGGAAGAGATGAAGGAGAGGGGGGGGGGGGGGGAAGAGATGAAGGAGAGAGGGGGGGAGAAAGAGATGAAGGAGAGGGGGGGAGAAAGAGATGAAGGAGAGGGGGGGGAGAAAGAGATGAAGGAGAGGGGGGAGAAAGAGATTGAAGGAGAGGGGGGAGAAAGAGATGAAGGAGAGGGGGGAGAAAGAGATGAAGAAGAGGGGGGATGAGAGGAGAAATCATTACCTCCACACTATAACAGTCAATTAACATTACAGCATACATTCTCCACGGAACTGTTTACCTTCTGTCTAATTATGTGGCCTGTTAGTCAGAACACACCTAACTACTTTAATAGCTTCATTAATCATGGCTTGTGTAATAACAGTGTAATAAGTACCATGTTGCAACAAGCCGTCATCCGACAACATACCCATGACGATAACAATACTGCCAGCCATTCAGATTGTTAGCAAAAACCTAACCTTCGCTAGCCAGCCACGGAAACGTCCTCCTTTATGCAGCCGTTGGTGACACTCGGCCTCTCTAAAGGCGAGCCTAAAATGAGTGGCAGAGAAGTAGCGAGCCAAAACTCCACCTCTTGCCCCTGACTCAGTCGCTCTCTCCCTGTGTGAACAGAACCACTGTTACCCTGGACAGCCCTGCCCTGCTGTGGTGATGTCACCTCGCGGCCTGTCAGTGGGTCTGTCAGTCTGGCCGTGTGTGACAGCCAGGTAGTTCCCCTAATGGGGTGTAAATTTAATGACTTTCCCTCTGAGGCCTGCTGACCTGTCTCACTCAGACCACCACGTTCATATTCCTACTGGACCTCCCAGTCAGTCAGGGCTCTGAAGAGCCACAGACATCTGTCCTGGGATGACTAGTGGGCTGAGACAGGACTTGCCAATGGAACCTGTTCTCCAGGAGAATAATTGCTCCAGTTGGAGTTGTACTAACTGCACACCAGGTTTTTCTGAGCCTATGCAGAAGTGTGTGTGTGTGTGTGTGTGTGTGTGTGTGTGTGTGTGTGCGCGAGGTACTCGTCGCCCGACAAAACAAGAAATAATAAAAAGACAAGAACACAAACATAAAGTAAAATGTCAGTAGAATAGAAAGATAAATAGTTAAGGTACCTTTGTTGTCTATGAGGAAGGTGTAGGAGGCCAAGGAATCCTGGTGGTAGGTGACGTCCTCTAGAATGTAGGCCAGGTTCACGTCTACTCCCACCACGCCTAGCAACAGGTTGCCAAAGTAACATGGCCGGCTCGCCGTCATGATGAAACCTGCAGGGTGGAAGACACGGATAGTTAAACAACCGCACTGATTTATCACCGAGAGCTGAAAATCTATCTGATTCTGTTCATAAATCCTTCTTTACCACTGATCAGCAGCTCACTCTACCATAGCTCCATTATGTGCACGTAAGAGCACATCTGGTCCCAGACCAGTTTTTAGGTCCCCAACTATAAGCAAAAAAATTACAACGGCCATTTTTTAAATTTAACTTAACGGAAACTGGCCCAGGACCAGTTGTTAGCAACCCCCGTCTCACATGGGGCCCTGGTAGGACAGGCCAAAGCAGAACAGTTCTAGCATATATTTGTTAACACAGATTTAGGATCAGATCACTGTACCCTAGCTCTAACCTTAACCATAATGACCCTAACAGTAAGACTGGCCCTGGGTCAGTATATAAACCCACAGTCTCCCACCACAGTCAATCATGCGCTTGGGGGTCAGATTTTATAAACCAAACATTAACAGTGAGCCACTAAAACAAACTGATCTAGGACCAGTTGCTAACCCACCGTCTCCCATGGCGTCCTGGTATGACAGGCTGAAGCGGGCCAGGTCTATCATGCGGTTGGGCAGGTTGATGTAGAAGCGTCCCACGGTGGTCTCCAGATTACTGAGCTGGTTCAGGACCATCATGCTCCCTTTCACCACCGGCAGCGCCGAGCGGTCGGGCACGCCGTACTTCAGCGAGTTCTGCTCCGCCAGGTCACGCAGGAACGCCAGCTCCTTCAGACCGGTCACGCCCTCTGTGGAGAAGGGGGGAAGAGAGATTTTGATCATTTTGCGGCTACCTGACTCAAAGCGATACGATTCGCTGATACACTGACACACCTGTGTGTCAGGAAAATAACCTCACACTCAACGTCAACAAAACTAAGGAAATGATTGTGGACTTCAGGAAACAGCAGAGGGAACACCCCCCTATCCACATCGATGGAACAGTAGTGGAGAGGGTAGTAAGTTTTAAGTTCCTCGGCATACACATCACAGACAAACTGAATTGGTCCACCCACACAGACAGCATCGTGAAGAAGGCGCAGCAGCGCCTCTTCAACTTCAGGAGGCTGAAGAAATTCGGCTTGTCACTCACAAACTTCACTAGATGCACAATCGAGAGCATCCTGGCGGCGAGCTGTATCACCGCCTGGTACGGCAACTGCTCCGCCCACAACCGTAAGGCTCTCCAGAGGGTAGTGCGGTCTGCACAACGCATCATTGGGGATAAACTACCTGCCCTCCAGGACACCTACACCACCCGATGTTACAGGAAGGCCATAAAGATCTTCAAGGACAACAACCTACCGAGCCACTGCCTGTTCACCCCGCTATCATCCAGAAGGCGAGGTCAGTACAGGTGCATCAAAGCTGGGACCGAGAGACTGAAAAACAGCTTCTATCTCAAGGCCATCAGACTGTTAAACAGCCACCACTAACATTGAGTGGCTGCTGCCAACACACTGACAATGACACTGACTCAACTCCAGCCACTTTAATAATGGGAATTGATGGGAAATGATGTAAAATATATCACTAGCCACTTTAAACAATGCTACCTAATATAATGTTTACATACCCTACACTATTCATCTCATATGTATACGTATATACTGTACTCTATATCATCTACTGCATCTTTATGTAATACATGTATCACTAGCCACTTTAACTATGCCACTTTGTTTACATACTCATCTCATATGTATATACTGTACTCGATACCATCTACTGTATCTTGCCTATGCCGCTCTGTACCATCACTCATTCATATATCTTTATGTACATATTCTTTATCCCCCTACACTTGTGTGTATAAGACAGTAGTTTGGAATTGTTAGTTAGATTACTTGTTGGTTATTACTGCATTGTCGGAACTAGAAGCACAAGCATTTCACTACACTCGCATTAACATCTGCTAACCATGTGTATGTGACAAATACAATTTGATCTGATTTGATTTGACACCTACTCGCTCATCCCGGTCGTTCTCACTGGGGGCATAAAAAGCAGCCACTTAGGAGATCCTCCTGAATGTGTTGACGTCGACGTAGGAGAAGCGTGCGTAAGTCCCCCAGGCATATTCCTTTACCATAGAGGACACACTAGAATGACCTCTCCAACATGGCTGGCCCGACAGCTGTCACTGGGCACATTTGACAGGGTTTAATGTGGAACGCATGCCAGCCATTTCACCGATTATTTCACCTATTACCGCCTATTGCATACAGCCCTAGTCTGATCAGATGATAGGAGGTGAAAGGATTCAAGTCGATACAGCCAGGCGTGTGTGGACCGCAGGGTCAGACTGGACGTCAGAGCCAGCTTGGTCGTAGAGGAACATTTGGCGTTCTCTGTAAACTCCACGAAAATAATCGGTGGCCGATTTGACTGGTTACTGTTAAAAGCATAAATCATTCTCCTGTTTTTTTTTCTCTTCTCTCTCGTATCTGACAGGGCATTTGAGAGAGATTGAGTCGGTCCGTGATGCACATCTGGCAACAGAGACCGTAAAGTATTATTAGATGGCAACAGAGCAGTAACAGCCCATTTCCTCAACATTTCCCTTTCCAGCCATTTGGCCCTTCTGGTTCTAGCATCTCGTCGACACACATGCACCCACTAAGTTCAAACGTCAGAGTTGATGCGGGAGAAAAGGCCATAGATCACCTTTTGACAATCAACAGCTCACATCTAGACACATGGACCTCTATCGACTGATTACAGTCGCCTGCGGTACACAAACAAGAGCTTTCTGCATACAACGCTACTCAACTTAGCACAATTGTATATTTCCCAATCCTTTTCAGCGCCTACCCTTTTAAACAAGCAGCGCTTGACTGTCACACACACACACAACCACACACTCTCCCTTTGAAGTCTTTAGACTCGAGGCTCTCTCCGAGTCTCTCGTTTTAATTTCCTCATGAAAAAAGTATTTGTGCTAATTCCAGACTAATGCAGGCCCTGTGGTGGGGTCTCTCTGTGTCGGACGTGGACTGAAGGACGAG
This sequence comes from Oncorhynchus kisutch, assembly GCF_002021735.2. Classification (NCBI taxonomy): domain Eukaryota; kingdom Metazoa; phylum Chordata; class Actinopteri; order Salmoniformes; family Salmonidae; genus Oncorhynchus; species Oncorhynchus kisutch. Next base: position 39,593,064 of record NC_034183.2, read on the forward strand.
GAGAAGTGGAGGGGGGGAGAGACGGGTAAAAGAGAGGGACAATAGAGAGGGGGGAGGTGGACACATCACAGACACACTGCAGAAAACAAAAAGCCCTTTGAGGTTCCTGAGCACCTCTTCAGTCCACACTCCCCCCATTCACCCAGCCCCCTTCCCATATGACACATCCATCCCAACCCCCCCCCATCACACCTTCCTCCTCCCCCATCCAGGTGGCTGGGTAGGTCCAGCAATAGCACCCATGACACAAACATCTACTACTGATCATGAATTGGTACATTGGTCACATTACAAAACATACTGGATTCTGAATTCCAATTGTAAAACCACCCGTGACACGTTCAGTCATAACCATGACATGTCCTTTTCTCTTGACTGAGCGAATCTCGATGTGATTTTCTGACCGTAGACGAGCGCGATTTCGACCACAGGCCGACCGTGTGTGGGGGAGGGTTCCTACCGTTCATGAGGGCGTAGGTGAGGATCATGACTGAGTTGTTGAGGTGACGGTTCTCCTCTTTGACCACGCGCAGGGTGTCCCTCTTCTCGTGCTCCGACGCGTCTCGGGACGTGATGCCAGACGACAGGTAGATGATCACCATGTCCGTATCTGACAGGTACACACACAAAATAAAGTAATTACACACTTCCTTGTTCATGAACCCTTCAACTCACAAATTCTTGAACTCGAGTCACATTTATTTCAACCATTTTTTAAATATATTTTTTTACAAATACATTGCCACAAGTGTTGAAAAATAACAAATTGCCATTTCCTATAGAACAAGCCAGCGGCATCAGTGGCCAGTGCTAAAGACTGCATTTCCCATGGTGCCCTGTTCTTACTGGTGAGTTGGCGGGTGATATTGCTGGTGTTCCGGAGCAGCTGGAAGGCCTTTTGGAAGCCCAGTGCGTGCAGGGTAGGACTGTCGGAAGCCTTGAGGTTGTTGACGAAGGTGCTCATCTTCCTCTTGGTCTCGCTGGTGGCAGGAGACAGGTAGCTCTTATAGCACGGGTCCAGTGAACAGGACCGCACCGCCTCCGCTGAGGACAGGATCGAGACCTGGGGGGGGGGGGGGGGGGGAACAAAGACGGACACGCACTTTAGCCTCATCGCAGATGCATTCGAACGACAGAAACGACAACTTCTGGGATCATGATTGTCATCAATGGGCATACGTAGTTCTTAGTGTCAGAGGGAGAGGAGAACGAATATGCATGACTTGTCAGGGGGGCAAAGGGGAATTGGGGCAGGGCAGGAAGTTAGGGATGTGTAATCAAATCAGAAGAGTGCTCATCACCTTGTCATGTTCGTCTACGGAGCTGAGGACGACGAGCGCAGCGTCTCTGGCGATCTGCAGCTGTGTGTCTGTAATGGTCACGCCGTGATCGATGATCACCACGATGTGTTTCGATTGGGGCCGCACCGCCGACACGTACACTGGCCTGCGAGAACACACACATGGCACACATATACACGCGATGAGGACACACATGGCATACACACACGCCACACATACCCGTACACACAAATCTGACACACACACACACAACACAATCCCACTCAAAAACATACACAAACACAATAATCTGTTTAGAATGGTAGTTTATTGACACCAGACAACATTCTCCCATTGTTACCAGCCTGGGGGCAGACACTATCCTGCTCTTATATCCCCACTGCTTCATGGTGGCCTGAGCTGAACCCGAAAGTTCCCAGGGCTGTCCCCTCTACCTCCGGCTGCCCTGAGCCCTCCGCACACTGTTTTCACAAGAGATCCACTTCCCAGGACTACTGTTGCTTTTGGGAGGCACCGCCAACGCCTTTCCAATCATCACCACCCTTTTGTCAAGCTCCCTATTGCCAAACCTGTGTGTGTTGGACAAACCTAGTCTGGAGTTGAAGTGACCGAAAGGCATCGGTTGTCTTTTCCTATTAAAAGAAGCTACGTGTAGATTTGTTTTGCATTGTAATTGCTAAAAATGTCCATAGTATATCTGCAGTAATAGTGGAATGATCGTGTTTCCCCATTTTTATGGCGTGTGTGTGTGTTTTTGGGCCCATACAAAGTCGTATTCTGATTACGCAGCCTTCCTTTTTCACAACAAAAGACAGTCCGCCCGTCTTCTACCGTCAAATGGGTAGGCTGCACCCTCCCTCTTTCCCCATCAGCGTCACTCAGGGTGCTGGTCATCTCCTCCCAAGCAGAATCAACAACGGCTGATTTGGGCAGTAGATTACGCTCTGGTTGCTAAAATGTTAAAATCTCTACTAAAATGTAAAATGTTTCCCCAATTTCAGTTTGTGACAGAAATCAAGCAAACATATGCGTAGGGAATCATTGTACCATCTAAGTTGACAATAGTCTGATGGGTGACAAGATTAGCTATTGTCAAATTGAGAATGAAGAGACTGATGACCAGCGCAGCGTGCACCGGCGAAGGGAACGATTGCAATACCCTACAGGAAAGAGCAGATTCTAGGGTAAACGAATTCACCTTGTTCTCCCAAACAACTCTCGAAATTGTGAGGATGTGCTGAGTTTCAAAATAGGACTTTTTCCTGGAATAAACGCGTCTCGGCGAGTTCCTCGTACTGGCGACAATCAGCAACAGCCTTTATTTAATTCTGTTATATTCCATTATATTCTTACTGTAAAATATGTGTGTTGACAGTAGTCGGTCAGGGGAATATAGTCGCGCCAGGTCTGCTAAATGAACAAGTTGATTTCACTGGAATGACAAAGCCATATAGCCTTGGCTATGAAGCGCAGACAAATACAACTCAAAACAAGCTCTTTTGGTATTTTGAAATAAATGGTATTTTATGACTTTTCTGAACAAAATACGAATAGATTTCTTTGCGATTGTGTATATTCAAATGTTAGATTGGCTGCTGTTGGTACTCGTCGAGGCCCTGCTATTCTGCTGTTAAATATGCATATGTCATTTTGACCTTTTAGGTAGGAATGCTCAGAATGTCTTTAGCAAAACTTTGAAACAAATATCATAGAGTGTAAAATACACTCAGGGAAAGGTGGGTTCAAGGTTTTTATTGAAATGAAGATATTGAAATTGCAAAATTTAAAGACGGTCAGAATAACAGTCTTGGCGGTTCTTGTCTTTAGTCCACATTTGTCTTTGTAGCCAGCCAGGGTGAGGGCGACCTCATTTTTCTCATAGCTGAACGCCAGCTGGCTGGTTGCGAGACACTGGCCTTTGAGTATGTGGGGAGAGAAAGAGAGCGAGAGACCGACAGAGACACAAGAGAGAAGTGAAAGATGTCTTTCACCAGCCAATGCCAGAGAAACCACAACAGTTGGTGAGAGATTCCAGTGGTCTTCACTGGTCTCAGAACACATTCCTGCCCGGGGCATCAAGGGCATTTGTGGTCAGGGAGTCTGTCTGTCTCAAGAGAGGAGAGGAAACCCCAACAACCCAAGAGCAGAGGATAAATACTATTTATATGTCCTCTTCACTGCGCCACACAGGAACAAAGGAGAGGGAGGAGGTGGAATAGAAGAAGAAGTGCTTTTCTGTTTCCTCTTTGCCTAGGAGGTCACCATCTTGGAGAGTCGAGAGCAATATCCTTGATGTGGCCCAGCAAAAAGTTAAAATGTGTGAGGAATGTGCAGTCAGTGAGGATTTACTGTTACAATAATGACTCCATTCTTGCCTGTGTGCTTTGGGCTAGTTGACTGTGCTGTTTCTCTGAGTGATGCTGTGTGATAGTGTTGCTGGTCTGCTAGCGTGACAGTACCTGCAGCGGTGCTCGTAGTTGCCCTTGCAGTGGAACTTGTGGGCGGGGAACACAGTGAAGATGCCCTCCTCTGAGCTGAAGTACTGCCATTTGATGCCCGGGTTGGACTTCAGGTTATCTGCCAACACTACAGAGGAGAGAGGAGCAGAGAGAGAGAGGTCAGTTTTGTAAAACGGTAGATAGGATTAATACTCAGAGATCCTGAGAGGTCAGTTTTGTAAAACGGTAGGTAGGATTAATACTCAGAGATCCTGAGAGAGAGGTCAGTTTTGTAAAACGGTAGGTAGGATTAATACTCAGAGATCCTGAGAGAGCACAAGAGCAATCCTGAGAGAGAGCCATCCTGAGAGAGAGCCATCCTGAGAGAGAGAGAGAGAGAGAGAGCATGCGAGCGAGAGATCCTGAGAGAGCACGAGAGCAATCCTGAGAGAGAGCCATCCTGAGAGAGAGCCATCCTGAGAGAGAGCCATCCTGAGAGAGAGCCATCCTGAGAGAGAGCCATCCTGAGAGAGAGCCATCCTGAGAGAGAGCCATCCTGAGAGAGAGAGCGCGAGCGAGCGAGATCCTGAGAGAGAGAGGTAGGGTTGATACAGTGCAGAGGGAGGGAATATTCTGGGAGATGAAGTATTGCGAAACAAAGAAAAGAGCTCCTTACAGGTCTATCATTTCTCTCTCCTTCACCCAATCTTTAAAATGAATGATCCTACGGGGGGGGTATTCATTCTAGTCTCTCAGACACCAGTCAGAGCCCACTGGTAGATGGCGAAGCTTTCCATATCTCCTCTAGTCTGTGTGTGAAAGGTGAGAGCGAGCTCACATCCTATAAGGCCCCGCATAAACTCAAATTCCCAGGGTGCATGTGTCCCACTAGATATCAGACTAAACCGCTTATTCCTGTTGTATAACCGAGACGGTTTTTAATCGTTTCACTAGTGTGTGCTCTTAGTAGTCATACAAGGCGCCGTTGGCATGCAACACACGACAACACAAGGTCTAGCTATTTTAAGCCAAACCTTCCCGCTCAGAGCATCAACAAAAAGTGATTTTAAATAGATACAGAGAATTTAAGATTTCCAACTAGCAACAGATAAAGGCTGACATAATACCAACTTTTACTGGTTCGTTGTACTGCTGCACTGCAGGCTGATATAACGGCAGCATCTGCCAGGGAACAGGGCCAAAGTGGCCGTCTAAACAAACAGACTTATTGGGTCAGAGGAGACGGCAGAATCTTCAGAGAGATCAGATCACAAACCCTGCAGCTTCCTCTCTGGGGGGAGGAGAGAGAAAGAGAGGAGAGCGGGAGAGACACAAATAGAGCCAGATTCCTGAACCCGTGTCCAGTGGCGTAAAGTACTTAAGTAAAAAATACTTTCAAGTACTACTTACGTAGTTTTTTTTGGTATCTGTACTTCACTTTGAAAAAATATGCTTATATACTTATATATACTTTGTTACATTCCTAAAGAAAATGTAGTTTTTACTCCATACATTTTCCCTGACATGTAAAAGTACTACGTTTTGAATGCTTAGCAGGACAGGAACATGGTCCAATTCACACAATCATCAAGAGAACATCCCTGGTCATCTACTGCCTCTGATCTGGCGGACTCACTAAACACAAATGCGTTGTTTGTAAATTATGTCTGAGTGTTGGAGAGTACCCCTGGCTATCCTCACATTTAAAAACAAGAAAGTTTGCTTTAATACAAGAAATTTGAAATGATTTACAATTTTACTTTTGATACTTAAGTACATTTTATCAATTACATTCACTTTTGACACTTAAGTATATTTCAAAACAAATACTTTTAGACTTCTACTCAAGTAGTATTTTACTGGGTGACTTTCACTTTTACTTGAGTCATTTTCTATTAGTATCTTTACTTTTACTCAAGTATGACAATTGGGTACTTTTTCCACAAATGCCCATGTCAACAAAAACATGTGTGTGTGTGTGTGTGTGTGTGTGTGTGTGTGTGTGTGTGTGTGTCAAGTACGCACTTTAAGATAGATAACCACAAACATGTCACCGTTGAAAGCATTTAGCCGCGCTACCTTATAAAAGACAGGCATGTCAACAACACTACCCGTACAGAGTCAACAACATGAACACACAGTACCCGATACACAGACCAACACCACACTCTCCACTACCCGTACAGAGTCAACAACATGAACACACAGTACCCGATACACAGACCAACACCACACTCTCCACTACAACACTAACCGTACAGAGTCAACAACATGAACACACAGTACCGGATACACAGACCAACACCACACTCTCCACTACAACACTAACCGTACAGAGTCAACAACATGAACACACAGTACCCGATACACAGACCAACACCACACTCTCCACTACAACATGCTAGGACACGGGAATGGATACGGGTTAGCGGCACGCTAGGATTTCCTACGGCGGCGGTTACTGAGCAGAGGCGCGCCAGCATGCCATACATCTGCGCTCTAGGCCACTTCATCCATCTCCAGGCCTGGTATAAACAGGAACCACTTGGGATGTTGACCGTCTATAAAAGAGAGTGTATACATCGGCTCGGCTGCCAGCTCTTAATCCCGCCACCAGTGTTTTAGAAAACACTAGAACCACATAGACGACAGGCTGAGGGAGCGCCGCTTCCTCTAACCCCCTCCATCCGCACTCATTACTCAATCACACTTCCCATTCCCTGCTCCCCTCCTCACAGCTCACTGACACTTTGGCTAAGTGCAGAGGGGTTAATGTGTCCACTGGGCGGGGTTGGGGGAAACTAACCACACTCGCATCGCAGCAGTGCCCGGAGCGACGTGGGAACCTCCACCGAGAAAGGCCCCGGTGTGTCAGAGGAGATGAGGAGAACAAGAACCAGAAGGAAAGGACGAGTCCCAGGGAGAAACCAGATGTGAAACATCACCCAACACCTTCTTCGTATTGACTACAACCGGTGCCATCGCTCACCTCTTCCTGCCCTCATTTATTCGCTCCCTTCTCTTGCTCCCCCCCCCCCAGTCATTTATTCACTCCCTTCTCTTGCCCCCCCCAGTCATTTATTCGCTCCCTTCTCTTGCCCCCCCCCCCAGTCATTTATTCGCTCCCTTCTCTTGCCCCCCCCCCCAGTCATTTATTCGCTCCCTTCTCTTGCCCCCCCCCCCAGTCATTTATTCGCTCCCTTCTCTTGCCCCCCCCCCCAGTCATTTATTCGCTCCCTTCTCTTGCCCCCCCCCCCAGTCATTTATTCGCTCCCTTCTCTTGCCCCCCCCCCCAGTCATTTATTCGCTCCCTTCTCTTGCCCCCCCCCCCAGTCATTTATTCGCTCCCTTCTCTTGCCCCCCCCCCCCCCCCCAGTCATTTATTCGCTCCCTTCTCTTGTCCCACCCCCCCCCAGTCATTTATTCGCTCCCTTCTCTTGCCCCCCCCCCCCCCCCCCCCAGTCATTTATTCGCTCCCTTCTCTTGCCCCCCCCCCCCAGTCATTGCTCGCTCTCCTTCCCTGGATAATCTGTCGTTTCCTCCTCTTTGCCTCTCGCACCCCAACCGTCTCTCTTTCCTCTATTACAGTCTTGGTCCTCTTCTCGCTCCTAACCATCCTCACAGTCCTCCTCTGGGTAATCTGCCTGCTCCTCCTCCTCCTCCTGGTTGTTTAGACTGGGTCCAGACAAATGGGGACGATGAATGCTAGAGGCTTGAGATCAAGACAGCCTGAGAAATGGAGGCCTGGTGGTAACATGAACTCCTGATGGCTGCCTTGGGAAAATAAACTCTGGGGGGGGGGGGGGGGGTGACGATGGTGACGATGAATCATCCTAATCTGCTCAGAGGTGGAGCGGCCGTGAATTTGGACGGAGAGGGTGCGAGAGACGAGGAGGCAGGTAAGAGAAGGGGGCTGTTAAAGAGTTTCTACAGTCCTAACAGAGGAAGGGTTAGTGTGTGTGTGAGAGAGCGGTTGGCTTTGCCAGTGTTTCCACACCGAGACCGAAAAAAGAAATGACCATTAAGCGAGAGTGGGATTAGAAGTAGAAAATAATTGAGGCAAACGCTGCAGCTGCTTCAGTACAGTCGGCAATGGTCATAAACTAACATAACGTCTAACCGCAATCATAGCGCTCGTCGTTGTTTGTTTGGAGTGTGGATGTCGACGGGGAGTGTTCAGGTGCCGAGGTAAAAATGTATGACGTCAATCACGTCCGGGTATGATTTAGAGTGATTGGCTAACGGCGGTGCAACAGGGGCATATGGCAAGGCTCGACAAAGCCTCCTGGTGTAGAATGATTTGTTCATTTTTTAAACATGCTCTTACTGAATGGAGAAGCAGAACAGAGATCGAGGGAGGGGGAAAAATGCAATTAAACAAAAATCACTATTCTTCAATCAAAAGAGAGAGAGTGGGAGAAAGAGGGGAGAGAGTGGGAGAAAGAGGAGGGGAGAGAGTAGGAAGAGAGAGCGTAGGAGCAAGGAAAGAACACAAAGTGGTTTAATAACGTGTGAAACAGGCATAGTTCATTATTTCCATCTGGGTCCTTTTCCTTTAAAGATTGAACGATATGGTGAGGAATATTCACTTCTACGGGCTGCTGTTGTCATGGCAATTGTTCGCAAGCAAGGCCATGGCTGTCCATGTTAAGAGGTGAAGACTGCTAGATGAATGGTGGGTTAGAAGGCTCAGGGGGGAGTGGGGGGGGGGCTTATTGTGGCCTTGTGTCTCAATCGGGACATATAGGAGATAAGCATGATGAAACATGGTGAACATGATGAAGGGGGGGTTGGGGGGGTGGTGGTAAGAGTGTGGTAGTGGTAGGGGTAGAAGGTGACCCACCTGAGTTGAGGTCCCGTCCAGGGTTAAAGGCTCGACTGTTGACGGTGGGGGACAGCCGGTCACAGCAGATGGTCTTGGACACGTTGGTGTTGAAGTTACCGTCGAACCTGAATCGAGACAGAACACATCACATTTACGACGGCACCACTGCAGAGTAGATTTAAACTGATCTCCCATAGAAGTAATATCTCTCAGAAACAGCCAGGGCTGGAGGGAGATGCAGAGAGGTAATGAAAAAGGAAAGGAGTGGGACATCAAGGAGAGGACGGAATCAGGAAATACATAGTGCTGATGGAAACAGTAGCAACCATCTCAATGATGCCCATGCTGTGTGTGGAGGGGGGGGGTCCTCTAAGCCCTGTCGATCCCCTATCACGGCATTACAAGGAGTTGGGCAGCCCCCTGGTACCTCCACGCAGTCATAGCAGCTAGTCTCATAGCAGCTAGCTCCCAGAGTGCCTCAGCTTCCCTAATGAAGAGCTGAGAGAGGGATGGGGAGACGAGAGGAGGAGAGGGGGGTCCTCAGGGGAGTAGCCTGCTCCACACTGCACCGCGGCTGGGTCGCTTTGATCCCGCACTCCCTTACCAGCTCCACTAAACCCCGCGCCCCTGCTGCCTCACATTCTGTCCTTCCTTGCACACAGGAAAACACAACCGGCCAGCGGTAACCCGCTGACACACACAAATACGCAGCAAGCCGCTATCCTCTCCGAACGCACGTACACTCTCGCCTTCCTCTCTTCCTACTGCCCCCCCCCCCCCTCTCCAGAGCTTGAGAGAGTGCATTTGATTGACAGCTGCTCTGATGTACCAGCTGCTTTGAACTTCAGACATTAAATTCCCATTAGGCTACATTCATTATTATTCTCCTTCAACACACTTTGCACGCGGGGGCTAAGCAAAATGTTGCCGGATAAAAAATACATTTGCAAGCGCTTTGAATTTGACATCAAAACCTGGAGAACGAGAGCGGCGCAGGAGAGAGGGAGGGAGAAATGATGAGAAAGGGGAAAGCGAGCGAGCGAGAGAGAGGGGGGGGGGAGAAAGGGAGGCGAGAGAGAGGGGGGGGGGGGAGAAAGGGAGGCGAGAGAGAGAGAGAGAGAGAGGGGGGGGGAGAAAGGGAGGCGAGAGAGCGAGAGCGAGAGAGAGAGCGAGAGAGAGAGCGAGAGAGAGAGCGAGAGAGAGAGCGAGAGAGAGAGCGAGAGAGAGAGCGAGAGAGAGAGAGAGAGAGAGAGAGAGAGAGAGAGAGAGAGAGAGAGAGAGAGAGGGGGGGGGGGGAAGAAGGGGAGGAGAGAGAGAGAGCAAGAAGGAAAACCTTCCGGCCCCAATTTGGATTCAACATGCAAATGAGGGTCTTGAAAAACATCCCTGCTTTTAAAAGGAGTATTAAAAAAAATATATGTAGAGAAAATAAAGAAATATAGATGAAATAACCCCTGAAGCGGCATTGAGAGCGCACCGCTGATACAGAGCGTTTCCTTACACCAGAAACCACACACAATACCGCTCTTCCAGTATCTGAAGCCTCAGCTAGCTTGTGACGAGGCCCCTGCCGGCATAATGTTCAATGACGAAGGGGTTGCAATGCTTTGTTTCAATACCCTATAGGGAGGAGTTCTCTTCGCCTCGATCGGGGAGATAACAGGAATACCGCAGAACGCTATTGGTACTATGTCACTGTATGACTGACATCTCCTACACTCCCCTGACGACGGAGCCCTGTACGTAACGTTTCATTGATGCCGACTCCACCAAACCGTTGTGCTCAACGCCTGTAGCCCTGTTATCCAGGGTATGGCGTGATGAACATTGAAATAAATAAATAAATTGTATTACCGTGTGGACGGTATGCACTACTACTGCTTCTGAAGAGCTTGCTGTGCTACCGCATTCAGTTTGACCGGAAGGAATACGGATATTGTTCTTCTTTCAAGAGTGTTTTACATCATCTCCACAGTGAGTTACAGTATTGCCATAGCCCTGCGGAGAGAAAGACCGACCCCCCCCACCCCCATTTTCCCAAGCCCCCCCTCCCTCTTTTAATCCATCGGTGCACACAGCAATGCGTTTGATTAGCGTAGCTGCCGGGGAGGATAAGAGGGGGGGGGGCTCAATGGGGATTTGGGGAGCAGGGAGTGAGGGTGGAGGAAGGTCTCTTAATAGGGACAGAAGCATTTGGTTGGAGAGATGGGCTCCTATCAGCCCGGGGTTTAAAGCCCCCCCCCCCCGCTCTCCCTCCCCCTCTCATGCTCAAAACAGAGGTTTCATTAGTTCACAACTAAAAAGGGGAAAACCAGCTGACCCCCGATCCCATCTCTCCCTCACAGAGATCAGTGAAGGATCAACATGCCACAGCCAGAGGAGAGGAGCTCAGTCACCAGCGGTCAGTTCACATTAAAACTGCTGTAGCATTTCCATTTCCTCTCCCACTGACTAGAAAGTCATAACAACGCGCAGGAGGTAACGTGTTCTCATAATACTCCTCCAGCAACACCTCCCTGGAGACCGTAGCCAGACAAGAACATCAGGAATGGCTGGGTGGAATTTACAACCCTGTATAACCCCTGTCGTTATCGGGAAAAACACACAGTTGGCCAGCTTAGACGCCTGCTCTTATCTCCGCCAGCCTGCATGGCTGGCTAGCGACCGTTTGTCCTTTCTGAGGTAGTTGTAACCGTAGAGATACACACACACACACTGAGTATAGGAAACGTTAGGAACATCTTCCTAATAGTCAGTTGCGTACCCCCCCCCCCTCCCTTTCCATCTACAGTGATTGAAGTGGATGTAACAAGAGACATCAATAAGATATCATAGAAGGTGAATCCAGGTGAAAATTATGTCATGGAAAGAACAGGTGTACTCCTTATTGTGTTTCGTGTAATACTCCGGCTACAGGCGTCCCGTCTGCGTGCGGGGGGGTGTATGTGTTTCTGTACAGCGCTGCGGCTGGCTGACTTACACTGGAGACGGGAGTTTGGGGCTATGAGACGTGCACACGGTTCTTGTCGTCCGCCCCTCAAAATAAGTCCGAAATGATTGTGATCCAGCTGGTACCTGAAGATCAGTCACTAAAACCTGAAACACGTGCCATTTTCAGGCATTGATTGGTTGATTAGACCTGGAAGCTGTCCCCCTGACTGAACACTGATGAAAGCATTGCAGCGTGGTGTGTGTGTGTGGGGGTGGGGGGCTATGGGCTAGCTGACACCACTGTGGTCACGTGACGGCTGTGTGACATGGTTAATCCTGTGAACCACCTGACACCCCCAGCTATGACCTGCCATATGACCCAGGAGCAGGCAGCAGCAGCTGACTCTAAGCCCAACAAAGGACACCCTGACCTGGGGACGGGTGGGTCTGCCACCAGCCTCTCTGGAGGGTCCAGCACGGTACCGAGTCTGAAAACAGGCCTCACGCCATTTCACTGGCACACATCAGATGTTTTTAACTTTAACCTTCCCAGGCTGGGACTGGGAGAGCCTGCGGAGAGGAGAAGTTACTCTGCGCTCCTTCAAAACGGTCACGCTCCCAGATTAACTTTTGCAAAAGTGAGAGCAGTCAGCTTCCCCCCCCCCCAGTGGAATTCTTTGAAGTCGTGGGAGCGATGCACTGCTATCAGACTGACAGACAAGCCCTCAGAAGTGAGCCTCAATTTTGTTCAACCCTCGCCTCGTCCCTTCCACACCCCATCCGCAACATCACCATCATCATCTTCTTCACTCTCTGTCCACCCTAGCTCTCCCAGCTTCCTCGCTCTCCTCCAGAATAAGTGTGCCTGAGAAGAAAAAAAAACTGGACTGGACTCAATCCGGGTGAAATTCTACAGGTATTATTCTGGAGCGGAGTCAGACTGATTGCGGGAGAAGCAGAGACAGACCCTGGAACTCCAGATAAGACAGGGGGAGAAACTTCAGAGAGACGGAAAACACCATCAGACTGAGAGATAGAGGGAGGGAGAGAGAAGCAGAAGAAGACAGGAAGAGGAAGAGAGAGAGAGATATCTCTACAGCTCCAGCTGTCTACGTTAGTGTTGAAAACAGCTCTCTTGCCCTCTCCACTCTCTCTCTCTCTCGCTCGTTTGACGTGCGTTTGCTCCTGCAGGTAGTGGGAGATGTGATGGAGGTAGGCCTCCAGACGACTCCATTACCCATAAACAACCGCATCTGTCTGGGAGAATTAAATGGCCGCCGAGCTAAATTAAATCGCCACCACTGCGGCTCATGCGTGTGTGAACGAAAGGCTGCTGGTTTGAATCCACGCGCCGATTAGGTGAAACATCTTGCCAATGTGCCCTTGAGCAAGGCACTTAACCCAAACTAAGTCACTCTGGATGAGAGCGCCTGCTAAATGACTAAAATGCCAATTCAATTTGCAGATTTGTGTGTGTGTGTGTGTGTGTGTGTGTGTGTGTGTAAATACTCACTCCATCATGGAGGGCGGGATGGTGCAGCAGTCCTGGATGGCGGTGAGGGGGGAGGTCAGGTGGGCCGTGTAGGATGCCTCCACCACCTGCTTGTTCCTGTTCACCACGTCCAGGTAACGGTTAAACTTCTCGCGGATCTTCTTCGCAAGCTACAACCAATCACACACACACACACAGTTGGATATAATCCTGTATAGAACAAATCATACGTAAGGTTCTCCTCAACATGGTGGAATTACTCGTGGAAAACATAACAGCACACACACACACACACACACACACGATTAATATGATTATATTTTAGTTGAGTACCTATTCCTTTTTTCAACCTGGGTTGAAGCACATCCTTCAGACCTAGGTTCTAAACGCAGTCAGACAGGCTACTCCTCTTTATTCCGAGTTGAGCACGGCCCGTATAAAACAAAACCACAAGTCCTCGTACATACTTGGTTGAATTAACAAGGCAGAGCTGTGAACAACATCAAAAGTCCTCCGAACCCCGACTCCGCCTGAAATGCGGTTTCAACTTTGAGAAGAAGTCACAGTCGGCTGTACGGAAACCCGAGAGAAAAGACAAAGTGTGATTCCGGAAGAAACCAGAAAAAGAAAGAGAGAGAGAGAGGAAAAAGGCAGCTGATTGAAATAGTCAACTAATCGTCCAGCTTTGATCATTTGAATCAGCTGTGTAGTGCTAGGTCACAAAAAAAAATGATGTGCTCCCCTTTTGGTTACCGAGGACATAGTTTGAGAAACGCTGACGCGGAGCCGTGAGCACACGGAACAACCTTCTCTGTCAAACTGGTGCTTGGCTACGGAGCAGCAAGAGGAACTACCCCTGCCTTACCTTCAGGCTCTGCTCAAACCCTAGAACCCAACCCGGGTCTCATGGCCCTCCCACCCGTATGAAATAAAAAACACTCATATCCCATAGCAAGAAGTACAGCTTCATTTGACACCAATTGTTGTTTTGTAGCACCTACAGATGAAACAAGATGGCGTCTTAAAGGAGGCCTGAGTAATGCCAAAATGTCAAACGCTACGGACAAATGACAAAGATACGTAAACAATCCTCCCCCCTAAAAAGACCATTCTACAGATTCAATTGTGAAATTCCCCAAAGCCATGGTGGGTGTTTTTTGTTGCTCTGGTCTTGTGAGAAATCACTCAAAAGGAAAAATGTGGTTCATTAAAAAAAGGGGCAGATAATTGAATCGTACTGGTTAGTGTTCGGCCTGACTAGGCCCCCGTCTGTCCTGTGTGTCAGCTAACGCTAGGCATACATTACAGCTCTCAGAGGGGGAGTTATGGCTCACTGCACGCATCGAGAAGCCTCTTTCAAAAAAAGGGTTCCCACCTGGGGGACACTAATAACGAGCGCACTAGCAGCTCCTCACAACAGGTTCTTGTTCCTACTCTGGAGCCAATGAAAAACCCCCACAGGGAACCAACCTCGTTAGAACCTACAGGACCGTGGCAACTCCCCCCCCCCCCCCCACTCCTACGCATTCAAGCACAGGCTACATAGCCTGCAAAACAAGCACTGATAACGCACACACAAACTCAGAACACACAGTAGGCTTTAAACAAGACTCAAAGACTCAAGTCACTACATTCCCTCACCGCCTGGAGAAAATAAAATAATAACTTGGGAGAACCGCATCTACCGGCAGCCAGTCTCCTCTACCGGCAGCCAGTCTCCTCTACCGGCAGCCAGTCTCCTCTACCGGCAGCCAGTCTCCTCTACCGGCAGCCAGTCTCCTCTACCGGCAGCCAGTCTCCTCTACCGGCAGCCAGTCTCCTCTACCGGCAGCCAGTCTCCTCTACCGGCAGCCAGTCTCCACTACCGGCAGCCAGTCTCCACTACCGGCAGCCAGTCTCCACTACCGGCAGCCAGTCTCCACTACCGGCAGCGAGTCTCCTCTACCGGCAGCCAGTCTCCACTACCGGCAGCCAGTCTCCACTACCGGCAGCCAGTCTCCACATCTGTCCACATCCCATGAGGCGTGCCTGCCAACACTGCCCAGGCCAGGAACAGGAGAAATATGCTGTGACCCATTAACCGAGCTACACCCAATCAGCCAGTCGCTGTTCCTATTAATCCGTAAGCCCAACCGCTCTTCCGATTATGTCATTATACAGGGGCCAGCGGCGTCGCCCTGAATTACAGTGCCACCCGATACACGAGTCCAAAGATGGCACCATATTCCCTACATAGTGCACTACTTTTGACAAGGGCCCGTAAGGGCTACGGTCAAAAGTAGTGCACTATGTCGGTAGTAGGTTGTCATTTGGGACACATCCAAAAATACTGTACCCCCCCCCTCCCAGACTGGGCCGGACCAGCAATTAGGACCAACGTGGGCTCACTATTAGGTGCGTCTCAACCACGATTGAGCTGTCCAGGTGCCTTCACAGCCCTAGCCACAGCACGGTGTGGTTAAGACTGAGAAATACCCATTCACAAGTCCAGAGGAATGAGAAACCAAAAGACCTGCAAGGCACAGGTTTAGTGATTTAGGACTACTTTTCCTTAGCCAAAACCACCCTCCTTCTCCCCCTCTCTACCCACCTCACCAACTACTCCCGGCCTTACCGTTTACTCCTCCCACTTTCACTACAACACACGTTGGGGCTCTGTGGTTGCTGTAACCCTGACCAGACGGTCCCAGACCACACAGTTTCATTGTGGCTCTGGTTCAGGACTGTTACGGCTAGGCCTGGGTTAGGGAGGAGACCTGTGACTCGTGTCAGTACCAGGGTAGACTGGGAGAATGTCAGAGAATAAAATAGCCCATCAAGGTCATTCCAGGGAACTGATTTTGTTGTTAACACAGAAACCCCTCCACGAGCCCTGACTGGCCTTTTACATAAATGTCATCGTCAGACTACAGCCTCCACACCTCTGGTCTACTGAGTCTCTGGGGGCTCAGGCACACTGATAGACAGACTGGGCTATTAGACTGGCGTGACCACCTCGTCCTCTGGCTACATACACACACACACACACACAAAACAATGCGTCTATCTATAGGCTGTTTTGACCTCCGGCTAGCTGCCCATTGTCTGCAGTCTCTCTCGCTTTGCTGATTAAATCTTATCTCCCCAGAGGACCAAACAGACATAACGCTCAGGACTTCTAATAGGAAATGTCCACTCCACTGTCTGGCTCAGTCCACGTGGGATATTCTTCATTTTGGTCTGAAATTCATTTCCTGGTAACACACGCCTTTCTTTACATGCCTCTCTGGGAAGAGAACAGCCACCTGCACTGTAGAATTACAGTACAAACACAAGCTAAAGCAAATAAACATCTAGAATCATGTTCATTACACTTGAAACATTTCTGGGATGAGTGGAGATGGCCAGCCTATGTCATTACTCAGTGGCAGATGTCATCACCCTGCTCGTCTCCTGGCTGAGTAACGAGAGGGAGATGGTGAAGGGGAGCCAGGGTGCCAGTCTCAAAGCCAGGCTTCTGTCTCTCTGTCTGTCTGTCTTTCAGTCAGTCTTTTTTCTTTGGGCTTCCTCCCCACTGTGGATTCAGCTCTAATTGGTGCTGTTTTGGCTGCCATGGTGCCAAAGTGTCATTTCCCACCTGCCTCCTAGCCGGGGAGAACCATGCCAGCAATGCCAGGGCTGGCACCGTCTGGTCTTGGTAATGCTAAATTAGCGAGAGTCTTAGAGGAACGCAATTGCTGCAGAGACACTGTCGTACATCTTGTCAATATTTTTGATGAATTCGAACAGCTTAAGAATCATTCTTTGAAGAAAAAAAAAGAGAGAAAAAATAAGACGGCTACATGGAAAAATCTCCAGCAAACATTTTATCAACCAAAAGGTATCTACTGGTCAGATGCATTTAGCATGGTTTCTGGAAATGTAATTAAAAATAAAAAGTAAAAAAAAATGTTTTTAAACATACTGTAACTAAATGTCCACACACCAGGAGTGGTAACCTATAACCTAACATACAGTCCACAGATGGATACTACTAGAGCCATATACTGTTCAATCAGAAAGTACCTCCACATTTTGTTAGTCTTTTTCTAAAATATATATATATATATTTTTTATATCCCCTACACATTATACCCCATAATGACAAAGCAAATGTTTGCTAATTTATTCTAAAATAAAAAATTTAAAAATGGAAATATCACATTTACATAAGTACTGAAACCATTTGCTTAGTACTTTGTCGAAGCACCTTTAGCAGCGATTACAGCCTCGAATCGCCTGGGGTATGACGTTACAAGCCTGGCACAACTGTATTTGAGAAGTTTCTCTCATTCCCCTTTGCATATCCTCTCGAGCTCGGCCAGGTTGGATGAGGAGCGTCACTGCAGAGCTATTTTCAGGTCTCTCCAGAAATGTTCAACCGGGTTCAAGTCCAGGCTCTGGCTGGCCCACTCATGGACATTCAGAGACTTGTCCCGAAGCCACTCTTGCGTTGGTCTTGGTTGCGCGCTTAGGGTCGTTGTCCCGTTGGTTAGGTGAACCCTAGCCCCAGTCTATGGTCCTGAGCACTGTGGAGCAGATTTTTATTAAGGATCTCTCTGTACTTTGCTCCGTTCATCTTTCCCTCAATCCTGACTAGTTCGTGCCTCTGAAAAACATCCCCACAGCATGATGCTGCCGCCACCATGCTTCGCCATAGGGATGGTGCCAGGTTTCTTCCAGACGTGACCCTTGGGCATTCAAGTCAAATCTTGGTTTCATCAGACCAGAGTCCTTTAGGTGCCTCCAAGCGGGCTGTAAAGGACTGGCTTCCTTCTGGCCACTCTACCATAAAGGCTTGATTAGTGGAGTGCTGCAGAGATGGGATAACCTTCCAGAAGGACAACCATCTCCACAGAGGAACTTTGGAGATCTGTCAGAGTGACCATCGGGTTCTTGGTCACCTCCCTGACCAAGGCCCTTCTCCCCGGATTGCTCAGTTTGGCCGGGCGGCCAGCTCTAGCAAGAGTCTTAGTGGTTCCAAACTTCTTCCATTTAAGAATGATGGAGGCCACTGTGTTCTTGGGAACCTTCAATGCTGCAGGAATTTTTTGGTACCCTTCCCCAGATCTGTGCCTCGATACAATCCTGCCTCGGAGCCCTTTCTCAAAGCCCCCAAAACCCTTTGGCTTAGTTTTTGCTCTGACATGAACTATCAACTGTGGGACCTTAAATAGACAGCTGTGTGCCTTTCCAAATCATGTCCAATCAATTGAATTTACCACAGGTGGAATCCAATACAAGTTGTAGAAACATCTCAAGGATCATCAATGGAAACATGATGCACTTGAACTCAATTTCGAGTCTCATAGCAAAGGGGCTGAATACTTGTGTAAATAAGTGTAAACCTATTTTTTATTTTGGATACATTTGCAAAAAAATATATAATAATAAACAGTTTTCACTTTGTCATTATGGAGTATTGTGGGATGAGGGAAACATTTAATTTCATCCATTTTAGAATACGGCTGTAACGTAACAAAATGTGGAAAAAGTCAAGGGGTCTGAATACTTTCTGAATTCACTGTACAGAGAGAGAGAGCAAGAGGGAGAGTGTTAGTTAGGCCAGGTTTAAGAACAGCCGCCATGCTAGCGCCCATATTGAACTTCATTCTTGAAATGTTGGTGATGTAACAACACGACAACTCCCGATGAAATGACCCGCTGTAAACAAGCAACACAGAGCTGTGAACTTCACAGATGTTTTTATGGATTAGCATTCAGGATCAGTAGCTGTGGGGCAGAAACATATCTATCAAATGACCTATTGATTAAAAACTGATCCAGTACCAACCACTGTACTGTATATTATACTGAGCCAGTGGAAATAGTAGTAGCCGGTCTACTACTATTTATGCAGTCGAAACATCACCGACCACTGCAGTGCAGGAATGGGCAGTAAGCGAACAGTGCCAGCTTATTTGCTCTGCCAACGGTGACCAGACCCATAACACAGACACACACACACAAATCCAAAAGTATTGAGACATTAACAGATGCTGTTGTTTTGGCTGTGTACTCCATGATACAATGACTATGAGGTTAAAGTGCAGACTGACAGCTTTAATTTGAGGGTATTTTCATCCATATTCATCCGTAGAGAAATTACAGCACTTTATGTACAAAGTCCCTCATTTTAGGGGACCAAAAGTATTGGGACAAATTCACATGTATTAAAATAGTCAAAAGCTGAGTGTTTCTGAACACTTCCACATTAACGTGGATGCTACCATGACTACGGATAGTCTGGAATGAATCGTGAATAATGTTGAGTGAGAACCTTAGACGCACAAAATATCATATCCACAAGACACGCTAACCTCTCACCATCACAATAACAGGGGAGGTTAGCATTTTTGGAGGGTTTATGATATTTGTGCGTATGTAACCTTCCCACTCACCAGTATTCACGATTCATTCGGAACTCTCCGTAGTCATGGCAGCATATGGATTTTAATGTAGAAGTGTTTAGAAACATTCTTATATACTATTACAAATGACTCCAAAATGGCACAATGCATTGTCTACCGTTCTTTTCTATTGGGCAAAAAATACTCTGAAACACAACCAAAACAAACAGCTAAATGCATCCAACAAGTTTGTAGAGTCACAAGCTGTAAATCATTGCAACTTTTAACTACTTCAATACACATAAGTGAATTTGTCCCAGTACTTTTGGTCCTCTAAAATAGGTGGACTACGTACAATTCTAAAAATCAGGAGATTTTAAACGAATCACCAGAAATTGATTTAAAAAAAATGTAAGCTAACAGTCCGCACTTTAACCTCAATAGTCACTGAATATTACTGTCCCCTCAACACACTGGGCTGGACACAGTGTGCCTTTCTGAATCGCTCGACGGGATTAATAACGTTTTTTTTTTTAAACACATCTCGGATTCTTAAGTAGCCTCTTTATTGCCAACCATGGGAGAGTGCAGATGAAATGGCATTAACTCCGTCTCTAATGCTGCATTAGAGTACAGGTAGAGGAGCCATGTTTCTATTCCAGCATCTCCTCGTCAGAGTGAAGCCTTCCTGCACAGACACTGTGTAGTGCATTAGAGAATGGGGGAGTGAAAACAAAGACAACTTCAAAGCCAATGAGACGGCAGCTGTAGAATTTTAATAAGCCCTCCTTTCCTCTGATGATGGCTGTGTGTGTGTGTGTGTGTGTGTGTGTGTGTGTGTGTGTGTGTGTGTGTGTGTGTGTGTGTGTGTGTGGTGTTACTGCGGCACAGACAGACAGTCACAAGCACACATACTGTGCAAATACACTTGTGCGTGTGTGCACACACACACGATCACCCAATGACTCACCTGCTGTACTTCCGTCTCTCCGTTTGAGGTCTTCTCTGTGTACACAAACGAGTTGAAGATTCTCTGCAGACAGAGAGACAGACAGAGAGAGACAGAGAGAGACAGAGAGAGACAGAGAGAGACAGAGACAGAGACAGAGACAGAGACAGAGACAGAGACAGAGACAGATACATGGTTAGTATGCTGTAGAAAGACTTACTGCAGCCGTTCATTTAAAAAGAAAAGCTAAATCATTGCACACAGATGATTTATTCTGATTGCCTAAAGGCCCACTGCAGTCAAAATATGTTATTTCCCAAGGTTTTAAGCATATTTACACACCATGAGGTTGGAAAAAGTATAATTCCCTTTTAATGTAAGAGCTGTTTGAAAAGACCACCTGAAATTTCAGCCTGTTTTGGTGGTATGGGGTTTTGGCCTTCCACGGTAACATCGCCATGCGGTAAATGATTTAATAGGCCAATAAGTAAGAGCTCCAAACCTCTTTGACAATAACAGCTGGTCAAATGCTGCCTACAGGCTGACTGCCTGCAAAACAACCTGAACCCATTCAACATGTTTGGTGTAGGCAACATACTGTACAATAGACATCTTCCACAAATCCTAAAAACACGTTTGACCAAGGCATAAACCCATATTCTGAAGCAAGAGTAGATGTCCTTGTACAACCTCAGCACCAACACAAACTCAATGAGTCCTCAAGAAAACAGTTTAACACCTGCACTGGGTTAGTATGCTATTGCATACTGACACACACCCAAGAACACAACTTTTTAAGCAAGCTTGTCCACTGAGTACCCCACACACACACACACCAAAATATCAGGCACAACATTTAGTGCAAGGTGGAGGCACACTAAAACAACAGTTAAATAAACGTTGACTTAAAGTAGCAGGTGTTTCACTGTAAGCTTCTCTGCTGCTACACTAGACACACACACCACCCCCCCTGTCCTGACCACACACACCACCCCCCTGTCCAGTCCTGACCACACACACACACCACCCCCCCTGTCCAGTCCTGACCATACACCCCCCCCCCCCCCCCCCCCCCCCCGTCCAGTCCTGACTACACACACCACCCCCCTGTCCAGTCCTGACTACACACACCACCCCCCCCTGTCCAGTCCTGACTACACACACCACCCCCCCTGTCTAGTCCTGACCACACACACCACCCCCCCTGTCCAGTCCTGACCACACACACCACCCCCCCTGTCCAGTCCTGACCACACACACCACCCCCCCCTGTCTAGTCCTGACTACACACACCACCCCCCCTGTCTAGTCCTGACTACACACACCACCCCCCCTGTCTAGTCCTGACTACACACACCACCCCCCCCTGTCTAGTCCTGACCACACACACCACCCCCCCTGTCTAGTCCTGACTACACACACCACCCTCCCTGTCCAGTCCTGACTACACACACCACCCCCCCTGTCCAGTCCTGACTACACACACCACCCCCCCTGTCCAGTCCTGACCACACACACACTGTCGGACACATTACAGAGCAGAGGGGCACCAGCTACCCGGCATGCTTCACTCCACACCACTCCGCCCGCCAACGCAGAGTTCACTCCACTTTATTGCATTACCATGGTAACCAACCAACCCCCCCCCCCCCCCCCCCCCCCCCCAATAAAGGTAGATGTCAAAACAAGCAGTGATTTATGGGACCTCACACAATCAAGAGGAGACTTGTCACGCTGAACTAGGTTCCTAAATATCAACACAAGGAAAGCCTAAAAAGCCTGGCTGGTTTGATTCTCTCTACTGTAGTTGAAGCGGTAGGCTTCGGTCGACACTGGGGAGGGATGTGTTAGTAAACCTTGGGGGGAACATAGACGCACAAAGGCAACAACAAAAAAAAGCTACACATTTCACCCACAGTGTTATTTAGAAAACTACCCCCGCCTAGTCAATTGTGAAATAAACACATGGAGCACAAAAACAAACTGAACCACCACCACAGCTAGCTAGCTAGTGTTAGCGTTAGCTTAACACTGTATCGTTAGCAGACTGTTTGTGTTTGGTTGTGGTCCAGCGGCTTTCACAGCTGTACCCTGGACAGGGAGGAATGCCTCAATCTCTAAATAAATACGGCTCAGCCTGGCTGGGCCAGCGGGGACAGTTAATGTGACGCCCCTATTTTCTGTCTGATACCTATAAAGCTTGGGGTGGCCTCTTCAATTACCAAACCCACCCACAGCCTAATTGGCCCAAATTAACTAAGTCTTATACACCTTTCACATAAGACTTACTTTTATATGACCCCCCCCCCCTTCAAAATGGCCCATTTTTTTACCACGTTCTTGCCGAGATAAGCCTTCTACACATTCCATGCCACGCTGGCGACGAGTGGGGGGGGGGGTGTGCAGATGCGGGTGGGCGTCTATTTGAATAAATCCAGGGTAAATCCCTTTTGATTTAAACAAAACGTTCCATACATGTTTGCACGTTGAAGAAGTGACCAGACAGTGACTTTTTTGGACCCGAATGCCAAAAAACATTCAGGAAGATAAAGGTCCTCAAACTTGACCCTTTTTTTACATAAGGGAACTACGTTCTGGTTCCCTGATCTGTACTACACCGAAACGCATAATGGACGGGTATGTCCTTCTTCTCGTGTTTCACAAGTTTGGACAGCATAGTAAAGTAGAGTGCAGTGCAGTACAGTACAATACAGCATAGTAAAGTAGAGTGCAGTGCAGTACAGTACAATACAGCATAGTAAAGTAGAGTGCAGTGCAGTACAGTACAATACAGCATAGTAAAGTAGAGTGCAGTGCAGTACAGTACAATACAGCATAGTATAGTAGAGTGCAGTGCAGTACAGTACAATACAGCATAGTAAAGTAGAGTGCAGTGCAGTACAATACAGCATAGTAAAGTCGAGTGCAGTGCAGTACAGTACAATACAGCATAGTAAAGTAGAGTGCAGTGCAGTACAGTACAATACAGCACAGTAAAGTAGAGTGCAGTGCAGTACAGTACAATACAGCACATCAGAGTAGAGTGCAGTGCAGTACAATACAACATAGTAAAGTAGAGTGCAGTGCAGTAGAGTGCAGTACAATACAGCACAGCAGAGTAGAGTGCAGTACAATACAGCATAGTAAAATAGAGTGCAGTGCAGTACAGTACAGTGCAGTACAATACAGCACAGCAGAGTAGAGTGCAGTGCAGTACAATACAGCATAGTAAAGTAGAGTGCAGTGCAGTACAGTGCAGTACAATACAGCATAGTAAAGTAGAGTGCAGTGCAGTGCAGTGCAGTACAATACAGCACAGCAGAGTAGAGTGCAGTGAGGTACAATACAGCATAGTAAAGTAGAGTGCAGTGAGGTACAATACAGCATAGTAAAGTAGAGTGCAGTGCAGTACAGTGCAGTACAATACAGCAGAGTAGAGTGCAGTGAGGTACAATACAGCATAGTAAAGTAGAGTGCAGTGCAGTACAGTACAATACAGCACAGCAGAGTAGAGTGCAGTGAGGTACAATACAGCATAGTAAAGTAGAGTGCAGTGAGGTACAATACAGCATAGTAAAGTAGAGTGCAGTGCAGTACAGTGCAGTACAATACAGCAGAGTAGAGTGCAGTGAGGTACAGTGCAGTACAATACAGCACAGCAGAGTAGAGTGCAGTGCAATATATCGTAGTCTACTCTACCGGGGTGGCAGGTAGCCTCGAGGTTAGAGCGCTAGGGACAGTAACCAAAAGGTTGCTTGGCTCGGGGAAAAACAAATCTGTTGCTGTGCCTTTGAGCAAGGAACTTGAGCCTGATTGCTCCAGGGGTGAGATACAATGGCGACCCTGGCCATGACCCCAATCCCTGCGGGTGTCTCAGGAGGAGTTGGGATATGAACGAGTGAATGAGAGAGAAAGAATGGCTGGAAGAGAGGGGTTGTCCAGACCGACAGTTTTAACACTTGGTTAGACCGCCAGACGACAGAATTTGCAAAGAAAATCACTATGAGCTGAACATAACAGTATGCCAGCAGAAGGGAGGACAGTAGCAGGTGACCCAATTGTGGTTTGTGGCTTTGATTTCTTATTGTAGCCAATTCAGTTGGAGTAATTGCATTTCAGATTTTCAGGGTAATTCCATCACCATAATCACTATAACTAATGAGTATCTCTACCATTACTTGTTACTTCTGTGAACTTCCATTATCCTCCCTCTAAATTAGAAAACATCTTAACGAGGTGTGTTTTTGGTAACGGAATTAGAAGGCACAAAGCAGTATTTCTTAAACTTACTGACGGTGAACATCTTCAAAGACCACGTTTCCATCCGTTTATCCAGAAATCAGCCTTTACTCGTGCCAAATTTTCAAGACGGAGAAGGGTTGAATGTATCTATGCCTTAATTTACCAGAAAAACAGACTCATTTGACACCCAGTTTGTTATGCTCCTATAAATAAACACGTTGGTGCTCTCATTGGTTCTTTTCAACGGAAATGCCCACACCACGAGACATCCATGTCTTCGTCACTGGAAAAGATAAATGGTTTAGCTTGATCTCATTTAAAAACTTATTTTGAAACTATTTTACATAATATTATATAATTATTACATGTTCTAACCTTTTAACATCAATTATCCCCCAAAAAAGGCGTCAACTCAGATTTTTCGGTCATAGTCACACATACGCTGCAGCATAGACATTTCACGGTTTTGTGTTGAGACAGAGTGGGTGTCATTTCAATTAGGGCTGGGAGATACGGTCAAAATATCATATCGCAATATACACAATACAGAATGACGTATTTGACCGTATTTGATGTTTTTGAGTAATACAAGTTCTAAATTTGCTTTATAAGTCATGCGTGACCCTAGGGTGGCAAGAAATACAGCGCATTCGGAAAGTATTCAGACCCCTTGACGTTTTCGGGCATTTTTTTTTACGTTACAGATTCAAATGGATCTTAAAATATATACAACATCTCAATCTACACACAACACCCCATAATGACAAAGCAAAAAAATTGGTTGTTAAGACATTTTAGCAAATGTTTAAAAAAGAAAAAACGTCAAATATCACATTTACATAAGTACTCACAACCGTGGAAACGGCTAGGAGCAACAGCGGCTCGGCCGCGAAGTGGTAGGCCACACAAGATTCTCTGGTCTGATGAAACCATGATTGAACTCTTTGGCCTGAATGCCAAGCATCACTTCTGGAGGAAACCTGGCACCATCCCTGGTAGTAGGTTACTACGCGACTGAAGAGCAAAATAATCCACTTTAATACGCTACATAACGTGATGGCAAAATGTTCTGATCAGTGCTGATACATGAGCCAACTAGATTATCATCATCATCATGAGCAGCACTCAACTCCCCCCTCCCCCCAGCCTAACTTTTTTTTATTTTACTGTGGAAGTCACTTCAGAACTAATTCCTATTTACAATGACGGACTAGGAACAGTGGGTTGTTCAGGGGCAGAATGACAGAGTTTTACCTCGTCAGCTCGGGGATTCGATCCAGCAACCTTCCGGTTACTGGCCCACCGCTCTAACCACTAGGCTACCTGCCGCCCCTTTGTAGCCTAACCAACAGATTCAGTGAAAACTAAAATATGACATTGAGCACGGTTACATGCACACAACAATGCTGACCGTTTTAAAATTAGCTGACAAACCACAGCCAGAAAATAGAGAATCCTCAAATCATCCAGGCCGGGGATAGGGAGCGAACACAGGCGGCAAAGCCTTTTCATTAGAAGGCTGTGACCAGGGAAGGTTGTGGTGAAGTGGGGAAAATAAACATTAGCAATTCAGTCACCTTCAAAGGCCATTCCGGAGCCTTGAGCCACAGTCATTTCGGGTTGGACTGGTGAGGGAGGGAGTTGGTGGAGGAGGGGAGGGTCAGTCACAGAAAACTACAGGATTTAATCCTCTCTTTAGGGCCGACTGATCAGTGGACCAGGGTTTGGGAGGATGTCTGTCTGTCTGTCTGTCTGTCTGTCTGTCTGTCTGTCTGTCTGTCTGTCTGTCTGTCTGTCTGTCTGTCTGTCTGTCTGTCTGTCTGTCTGTCTGTCTGTCTGTCTGTCTGTCTGTCTGTCTGTCTGTCTGTCTGTCTGTTCTGTCTGTCTGTCTGTCTGTCTGTCTGTCTGTCTGTCTGTCTGTCTGTCTGTCTGTTGTCTGTCTGTCTGTCTGTCTGTCTGTCTGTCTGTCTGTCTGTCTGTCTGTCTGTCTGTCTGTCTGTCTGTCTGTCTGTCTGTCTGTCTGTCTGTCTGTCTGTCTGTCTGTCTGTCTGTCTGTCTGTCTGTCTGTCTGTCTGTCTGTCTGTCTGTCTGTCTGTCTGTCTGTCTGTCTGTGTCTGTCTGTCTGTCTGTCTGTCGTCTGTCTGTCTGTCTGTCTGTCTGGTTCTGTCTGTCTGTCTGTCTGTCTGTCTGTCTGTCTGTCTGTCTGTCGTCTGTTCTGTCTGTCTGCTGTCTGTCTGTCTGTCTGTCTGTCTGTCTGTCTGGTCTGTCTGTCTGTCTGTCTGTCTGTCTGGTCTGTCTGTCTGTCTGTCTTGTCTGTCTGTCTGTCTGTCTGTCTGTCTGTCTGTCTGTCTGTCTGTTCTGTCTGTCTGTCTGTCTGTCTGTCTGTCTGTCTTGTCTGTCTGTCTGTCTGTCTGTTCTGTCTGTCGTCTGTCTGTCTGTCTGTCTGTGCTGTCTGTCTGTCTGTCTGTCTGTCTGTCTGTCTGTCTGTCTGTCTGTCTGTCTGTCTGTCTGTCTGTCTGTCTGTCTGCTTCTGTCTGTCTGTCTGTCTGTCTGTCTGTCTGTCTGTCTGTCTGTCTGTCTGTCTGTCTGTCTGTCTGTCTGTCTGTCTGTCTGTCTGTCTGTCTGTCTGTCTGATCTGTCTGTCTGCGTCTGTCTGTCTGTCTGTCTGTCTGTCTGTCTGTCTGTCTGTCTGTCTGTCTGTCTGTCTGTCTGTCTGTCTGTCTGGTCTGTCTGTCTGTCTGGTCTTGTCTGTCTGTCTGTCTGTCTGTCTGTCTGTCTGTCTGTCTGTCTGGTCTGTCTGTCTGTCTGTCTGTCGCTGTCTGTCTGTCTGTCTGTCTGTCTGTCTGTCTGTCTGTCTGTCTGTCTGTCTGTCTGTCTGTCTGTCTGTGTCTGTCTGTCTTGTCTGTCTGTCTGTCTGTCTGTCTGTCTGTCTGTCTGTCTGTCTGTCTGTCTGTCTGTCTGTCTGTCTGTCTGTCTGTCTGTCTGTCTGTCTGTCTGTCTGTCTGTCTGTCTGTCCTGTCTGTCTGTCTGTCTGTCCTGTCTGTCTGTCTGTCTGTCTGTCTGTCTGTCTGTCTGTCTGTCTGTCTGTCTGTCTGTCTGTCTGTCTGTCTGTCTGTCTGTCTGTCTGTCTGTCTGTCTGTCTGTCTGTCTGTCTGTCTGTCTGTCTGTCTGTCTGTCTGTCTGTCTTCTGTCTGTCTGTCTGTCTGTCTGTCTGTCTGTCTGTCTGTCTGTCTGTCTGTCTGTCTGTCTGTCTGTCTGTCCTGTCTGTCTGTCTGTCTGTCTGTCTGTCTGTCTGTCTGTCTGTCTGTCCTGTCTGTCTGTCTGTCTGTCCTGTCTGTCTGTCTGTCTGTCTGTCTGTCTGTCTGTCTGTCTGTCTGTCTGTCTGTCCTGTCTGTCTGTCTGTCTGTCTGTCTGTCCTGTCTGTCTGTCTGTCTGTCTGTCTGTCTGTCTGTCTGTCTGTCTGTCTGTCTGTCTGTCTGTCTGTCTGTCTGTCTGTCTGTCTGTCTGTCTGTCTGTCTGTCTGTCTGTCTGTCTGTCTGTCTGTGTCTGTCTATCGGTCTGTCTATCGGTCTATCTATCGGTCTATCGGTCTGTCTGACACCCTGAAGGGGTGATGGAAACATGGACGCATTCCGTCGGTGTTCCCACATACTGTGCCTGCATGTATGGGTGCATGTATGGGTGCATGTATGGGTGCATGTATGGGTGCATGCATGGGAGTATATATTCCAAGTGCTTCGCAGAGGGAGGCGATGGTGGGAGCATGTGGGAGCCCAGAGGGTGGGCGGGAAGGACAGGCGACTCAAGCGTGGTACAAACATCAACAGACGAAAAGACGGACAGCCTCTAGGTCAAGATAGACTGAGGGAGTTGCTGCATCCTGCTGCAGGTACGCTGGTTCTCTCCTTGCCATCCCCACTCTCAGTGCACGAGAAAGGGCTAGAGCCGGGAGTCAGGCAACCCTAGTTCTGCCTCCGATGTGAAGGTTTTCCTCAGGCTCTCTACACATACTCTAACATAGATTCCCTGTTATCCACCATTTTGATTGTAGGGTTAGTTTCCATATTGCAGTGTATTTGTTACTTGGAGCATTTTAGCTCTATATGCCGATATCTTGGGATTACTGGAGAAACCAAAGGGTTCACTATAGGGGAGAGTGGGTCCAACAAAGTCCAAAATGCGACACTTCTAAAACCTCAGAAACATGTTCTAGTTTATTAATGTCTGCATTTCAATTCAGCGCCACAGATTAAGGCAACATTTTCTAATTAAAGGACTGGGCCTGTCTGCAAAATACATCACGTAATCCATTTCACTTGTCAATCTTAAGTATGAAAACGCACAGAATCTCAGTGCCGATAGGAGGCCGTTCCTTCTCTTACTCGAACGAAAGCGGTACCACGTGGGAGCAAACAAAAAGACCGCATTTTCTCCCTACATAAACGGATGAGCCAATCACAATTAGTTTTTTTGTGTCTTTATTTAACTAGGCAAGTCAGTTAAGAAATGACGGCCTACCGGGGTACAGTGGGTTGACTGCCTTGTTCAGGGGCAGAATGACAGATTTTTACCTTGTCAGCTCGGTGATTCGATCCAGCAACCTTTTGGTTACTGGCCTAATGCTCTAACCACTAGGTTACCTGCCACCCCAAATGCAATGTAGGCTATGGATAGTAGCTAGCTAAGTGGACAGATGCAATGCACACAATACTAAATACTTCCTCCAAGATAGCTAGCTACTGTAACTAGTATTGACATAATTAAATCACAATGGATTAGCTAGTTTCCATGAAACAGCTGCCTGTGTTAGCTGAGTTAGTGCAGTGTCCTTAGTGAATATGCTAACGTTAGCTAGCTAAACATTTGGCTATGGGCTGGAAATGGCAGTACGGAGAATGAATTCAATTGATTCTTTGCCATTTTGCTAGGTGTCAACAAGGAATTTCTACAAAATAGCTCAAGATAGCTTGAAATCTAAACCATAAGCAATACGCACGGATATGCATTGCCAAACAGCGCCATTGCCACGTTCTGGTTCGGAGTGATTTAACAAGGCTGAGTGAGTGGCTGACGACTTCCAAGGTCTTTGCTGTGTGAACACAAGAGATTACTTAGCACCTCTGAACAGAGTGTTGGCAGTCAATGTCGGCAGGCATTACTAACAATCCTACCATTGTGTCTGAGCTTTTACTAACGAACCCTCTGACCCTCAGGCTACGTCTCTAAATCCACATGTGTGTGTGTGTGTGTCAAATCACATTTTATTGGTCACATACACGTATTTAGCAGATGTTATTGCGGGTGTAGCGAAATGCTTGTGTTCCTAGCTCCGACACTACAGTAATATCTAACAATATACAACAATCCAAAAGGAAAAAGAATTGAATCAATAAATATAGAAATGTTAGGACAACGTCGGAGTACGGAGTTGTGCGCGTGTGTGTGTGTGTGTGTGTGTGTGTGTGTGTGTACGTGCGTAGCTATGGAGAGAGGGAAAGGAATCACAGGCAAATGAGTTCACATGCAATTAGTTCCACATTTGTTTCTGTATTGTTGAAAATATGCCTCAGTTGTCATGGTACTCTGACTGAACCATAATAGATGACAGGTCAAGTGGCTGTTTATTGGATAGAAGGGGGGGGGGGGGAAACCCATCTACAACTCAATTTAGGTCGAAAAAACATGGTTAAGCACAGAAATACTGGAAGTCCAGTACGAGTACGTCTGGTAGAGTAATGATCCCAGTTCGCTGCTACGCTAACCTACCGTGGCATGGGCCTAAACATTGAAAGCCCATAAATCACACCATGCCATTCCAAGGCCTCGGACCCAAAGAACCGCTCCGACTAGCCACATACGATGGCTTCTCAGCATGGGGATACCCTCCTTAACCATCATGTTATTAAGAACCTCGGTTATAGAATGGAGAATGCAGTAAACAGCAATACAGGCACCCTGCAACAACAAAAAACTAAAATGGCTCCTAAAAATATAACCATCGGGGGGGAAAAAACAAGCTATATCATGATCACACCCATGTAGCAGCCCAGACTAGCCTGCCCTTTAAGCCTGATCTCTACTTTGGTGAACTCTGGAGGGGCCTCCCTTCCCCCTGCCTCGCCCTCCTCCCCCAGTCAAGGGAGAGAGGCCTGTCAGAGTGTGCGGCTCTGAAATAACAAACCCCCTTTTGTGCAAACAGCGGGGCCATAGAGAGGCCGGGACACCCAGCACAGAGCAGATCCCCTACACTGATCCCAGACATGTCCCAGCCTCCCAGGCCCACAGCACAGACACTGTTTTCTGCTCTACTCACTGCTCCAGTGGACAGAATATAATGCTTTCCACATGTGAGGGAGAGAGGGGGAAGGATGGAGAGGGGGGGAAGGATGGAGAGAGAACAATGACAACAGTGGAGGCTGGTGTTTTATTACAAACTTTCACTCTCCACACCTCTGCCCCCGCGGCTACACCTCTGCCCCCGCGGCTACACCTCTGCCTCCGCGGCTACACCTCTCCCCCCGCGGCTACACCTCTCTCCCCCCGCGGCTACACCTCTCTCCCCCCGCGGCTACACCTCTCTCCCCCCGCGGCTACACCTCTCTCCCCCCGCGGCTACACCTCTCTCCCCCCGCGGCTACACCTCTCTCCCCCCGCGGCTACACCTCTCTCCCCCCGCGGCTACACCTCTCTCCCCCCGCGGCTACACCTCTCTCCCCCCGCGGCTACACCTCTCTCCCCCCGCGGCTACACCTCTCTCCCCCCGCGGCTACACCTCTCTCCCCCCGCGGCTACACCTCTCTCCCCCCGCGGCTACACCTCTCTCCCCCCGCGGCTACACCTCTCTCCCCCCGCAGCTACACCTCTCTCCCCCCGCAGCTACACCTCTCTCCCCCCGCAGCTACACCTCTCTCCCCCCGCAGCTACACCTCTCTCCCCCCGCAGCTACACCTCTCTCCCCCCGCAGCTACACCTCTCTCCCCCCGCAGCTACACCTCTCTCTCCCCCCGCAGCTACACCTCTCTCTCCCCCCGCAGCTACACCTCTCTCCCCCCGCAGCTACACCTCTCTCCCCCCGCAGCTACACCTCTCTCCCCCCGCAGCTACACCTCTCTCCCCCCGCAGCTACACCTCTCTCCCCCCGCAGCTACACCTCTCTCCGCAGCTACACATGCTTATTGTAAAGTGTCCAAATGAGAAATAATGTATACTTGGAAATTTAAATCCAAATCAGATAAAGATAACAATTATTTTTGCTTGTAACTGAATTTCAACCCGAACAAGATCCACGCATTCTTTCAAGATATGGGGATTTGTCTAATGAGGCGAATAAGCTCAAGGTCTACAGGAACAGAGAAAAATAACTAGAATCTTTCCCGAACCCTTCACTACATACCTACGAAGACAGACACAGACCGACAGACAGACGAGAGGAGAGAAGGGAGAGAGAGAGAGAAGAGAGAAGAGAGGAGAGAGAATGATCAGTAAATATGGAAGGTGAATGCCAACTGCTGTGCCAAAATAACAGCTCAGTGTTCCATCTACCTGGAGTTCAAATGTACTTTTTTTTTAAGTCTGTCTGGACTTCCTATAAAGGCAGTTTTACATGTACACAGACACACAAACACAAATGAGATGAATTGTTCTCTGCTCCCGTCCAATAAAAGCACATTGTGAATTTGTGAGTCGTAAGGCTGCTTTGCTGCAGTGGCTGATGGGAGAGTGAAAGCAGCGGCGCCTGCGTCTGATCTCATCCTTCTGAAGGTGTTAGAAATCACGAGGTGAACCTTGCCTCTGCGCCAGCGCCGAACTCTGAGCTTCAAAGAGAAATGCACTGCTCGCAATAGGGCGACAAGTGGAGAGAATGGAAAACGAGAGAGAAGAGAGAGCTCACATCTCCGTCTGACATTCCCCGTACTCATCCATCTCCCCCGGATGGATCACAAAGCCCCCGCGCTCCCTCACTTCCTGCCCCACAGACAGAGCTCCGGACTGGGCTAGGGCCAGGACTACCCCCTCTGCCCTGGTGTCTACTGTTGGTTACCATGCAGCCTGGAGCTTTGGGTGGAGGAGGATCCAATCAAACCCAGATAGCAGCAGTGCTGTAGAAGGGGGCTAACAGGGAGGACTGGGCTGGTTGTAGTGGGTGTAGGCCAGGGGGAGCCGAGGGGTGGTTGTAGTGTGTGTAGGCCAGGGGGAGCCGAGGGGTGGTTGTAGTGGGTGTAGGCCAGGGGGAGGAGAGAGCTGGTTGTAGTGGGTGAAGGCCAGGGGGAGCCGAGAGGTGGTTGTAGTGGGTGAAGGCCAGGGGGAGCCGAGAGGTGGTTGTAGTGGGTGTAGGCCAGGGGGAGCCGAGAGGTGGTTGTAGTGGGTGTAGGCCAGGGGGAGGAGAGTGCTGGTTGTAGTGGGTGTAGGCCAGGGGGAGGAGAGTGCTGGTTGTAGTGGGTGTAGGCCAGGGGGAGGAGAGTGCTGGTTGTAGTGGGTGTAGGCCAGGGGGAGGAGAGGGGTGGTTGTAGTGGGTGTAGGCCAGGGGGAGCCGAGAGGTGGTTGTAGTGGGTGTAGGCCAGGGGGAGGAGAGTGCTGGTTGTAGTGGGTGTAGGCCAGGGGGAGTCAGAGGGGTGGTTGTAGTGGGTGTAGGCCAGGGGGAGCCGAGGGCTGGTTGTAGTGGGTGTAGGCAAGGGGGAGGAGAGAGCTGGTTGTAGTGGGTGTAGGCCATGGGGAGGAGAGGGCTGGTTGTAGTGGGTGTAGGCCAGGGGGAGGAGAGGGCTGGTTGTAGTGGGTGTAGGCCAGGGGGAGGAGAGGGCTGGTTGTAGTGGGTGTAGGCCAGGGGAAGCAGAGAGGGGGATGTTGGGTTGGTGTAGGCCAGGGGGAGCAGAGAGGCGGATGTTGGGTTGGTGTAGGCCAGGGGAGAAGATGGGTAAGAGATGTGGGGTTGTAAAACTGGAGCCGAGGTGTAGAGAAGTGGAGGGATTCTACCTCAGACCGGGAATTTTCCATCCTTCCCCATGGGCTTGCCATTTGAGTGGGGAGAAGAGCAGAACTAGCCCTCATTCTGTAACCAATGACTTGTTAAAAAGGATACAACCAATCCAATGAGCTGAATGATACACTTAAATGAGTGAGTGACAGAGTTAAGAGAAAACTGTGCAGCGGTCTAGAAGACGTCTGAGAGACAGAGGAGTGATCCAGGCAGCCATTTTATCCCCCAGAGTAGGGACGGAATCCATAAAAGAGACGGTCTGCAATCGGGTAGAGCACACCTGGATCTGACGAACAAGCCCAGCTTAGCCCAGTATAACCACGCCCCAGTCAGACTGTGTTCCATGTTGAGGACGGCAGGCAGAGGCGCTGCCGGAGCCAGGCTAAATCAGACGGAGACGTGTGGCGGCAGAGGCCTTCCGCTCGGTCCCTTCAGGACATCAACAGACGCCAGAAGAAACAGAGAAGTCAGAGGGAGTAACATAAACCCTGGTGATTTAGAAGAAGAGGACTGAATTCTCATACAAAAAAATAGGCTACGAAACAATCCATTATGTCCAGAGTTGGGGACATGATACGGTGTTCTGGGATCAGAGGTAGTCCTCTCAAGGAGGACACGTGACACTTCTGTAATGTCTGTGGTCCTCCACCGCTGACGTGCTTTTTTTTACACTAGAGCCTGTCTAAAGGCTGTTGGGGTTACCATGCTCCTTACAGAGACATCCCTTTCACGTCAGGACGACGACCCGAAGTAGACCCCCCACCTGCTGCGCACCCTGACGTATAACGTCAAACATATTGACAACGGAAAGACTTTCCCACCGCGGATATCAAAGTCTCACAACAACTGAGCTCCGTCCAACTTCAGACTTTATCTCTCACACACACACACGTCTGGATGGGAATAACAGCATGTCACTAACGTGGGACCTGTTCCAACACAAGCTCAAAACCAAATATATCTAAGCCCTTCCATTAAGCTGATACAAATCCTTGAGAGTTGGGAGGCCAGAACAAGCTCCCACTGTATGGAGTTTGGTAACAATCCTGGAATGCACAGATGAGACTACTTGCCACTTTTTACGAGGAGCGGAGTGTAATATTGTCTGGGATATTGGACGGGCCAAGAATCGTTCAAAAAGAAGGCGTGTCTGCTGTTAGTACAAGACATTGCACGCCATATGCCAGAGTGTGTATTTCACATGATGCTATATTGCAGAGCAGCTTTTAGAGTGCCTCGAAGTGTGTGTGTCGTTGTTTTGTGATTGATAAGATGCATGGTGTTCGTCGTGTGCACACTTACCCACGCCTGACCAAGCGCGTGCGTTTGCCATTATGGGTCACTCTTTTGAACCCTGCCCTGACCCCAGAACCGCCTGGCTCTGACTAAACTACGCCCTCGGTGCCCTCTCCCACCCGCGGTGCTCACAGATGACCAGGGGCCTGGCAGGCCAGGTTACCCTGTGCCCAGGGTCTCACCCACACCTTCTGTAGAGGAGAGACCTCGTGCCAGCCGCTAGCTAGACCCCCGTGCCAGCCAGCCAGCCAGCCGCCCTGGCAGTGCCAGACAGAGTCACACTCTGGTGACAACACCCCATACTGGAGTCTTTCACTGTGAAGAGAGAGAGAGAGATGGGTGAATGAGAGGTGGGGAAAGAGGATGAATGAGAGGCTGAAAGAGAAGTGGCATCTGTCCATCCTGCTATACGGTGTATGTGGGAAACGTAACTTTTCAACATACTTTGAGGAAGTAAGCGTTTTTCCCACAGATAGAGTAATTCTGATCAAATGTCCCAGAGAACGTGTTTAACAAAAGTCTAACAAGGCAAACACACGGTGTCCGAAGGCTTTTTATAACGGCCCCGGCTCAAACCACCTCAGAGGACACAAAGCAAACAGCTCCCCAACCATATCGACGCGTAGAAAGATCTGTCTTTCTACTTCAGAAGATTCTAGCACAGTACTGGCCTGAAGTTCTCTCTCTGAAGCACAACAGAGATCATCAGAACATGTGAGAAGGAGAAAGAGCAGGAGAGGGAGGGAGAGAAGAAAGGGATGAGCAGTAGTCCTGGGGTGGTCCTCGTCCTCCACTTTCAGTGTGTGATGTGAGATCTTGTCTGGCTGTAGTTTCAGGGTCTTTGTGAGTCTTCAATATTCCCAGTTAAGAAGTTTTAGGTTGTAGTTATTATAGGAATTATAGGACTATTTCTCTCTATACCATTTGTATTTCATATACACCTTTGACTATTCTTATAGGCACTATAGTATTGCCAGGGTAATCTCGGGAGTTGATAGGCTTGAAGTCATAAACAGCGCTGTGCTTCAGGAAAGTGCTGTTTGAATGAATGCTTACGAGCCTGATTCTACCTACCAACGCTCAGTCAGACATCAAATCATAGACTTGATTATAATAAACACACAGAAAAACGAGCCTTAGGTCATTAATATGGTCAAATCCAGAAACTATAATTTAGAAAACAAAACATTTCGAAAACGGAACCATTCCGTATTTTATCGAATGGGTGGTAACCCCGAGTCTAAATATTGCAGTTACTTTGCACAACCTTCAATGTTATGTCATAATTATGTAAAATTCTGGCAAGTTAATTACGGTCTTTGTTAGGAAGAAATGGTCTTCACACATTTTGCAACGAGCCAGGCGGCCCTAACTGCTGCATATACCCTGACGCGAATGCGCTTTTGTTAAATCATCCCCCGTTTGGCGAAGTAGGCTGTGATTCGATGATAAATGAACAGGCACCGCACTGATTATATGCTACGCAGGACAAGCTAGTTAAACTATTAATATCATCAACCATGTGTAGTTAACTAGTGATTATGTTAAGATTGATCGTTTTTTATAAGATAAGTTTAATACTAGCCAGCAACTTACCGTGGCTCCTTGCTGCGCTCGCGTAACAGGTGGTCAGCCTGCCACGCATTCTCCTCGTGGATTGCAATGTAATCGGCATCCAAAAATGCAGATTACCGATTGTTTTGAAAAAATGTAAATCGGACATGCCGATTAATCGGTCGACCTCTAATTTGTTATTTAGGACTCACTCACACACTGCGAGGCCAGTTATGGAGTTCTGGCCTCTGACGATCACGAGAAGAGTTGACCCACCCTACAGGAAGAGCTCCGACTGCCTCGTCATACTTAGTCTGGAATGGCCAAAACTAAACCCCAGTGACTTAGCCTGCAAGACATCACCTATACATAGAGAACCTTCCCTGGCCTTGATAGCAAAACGCTTGCTTACTGTAGCATTTCCTAGCATTTGATAGCCCAGCATAGAATTTCCTGGCCTGGCCTTGCCACATGTCCTAGTTTGACATTAGTCTAGCACTGCACAAGACATGATTAACTCCCCATTCAATTTATGTTGGCTAGCAAGGGTGCTAAGGGGAAAGGAAAGGGACTGCGGTGAGCAAGGAAGGAAAACATCAGCCCAGTCTAGGCAAATAAAGGAAACGAGCGCACCGCTCACACATCACCAGAAGACGTTTGGTCATTCCAACTCTGACTCGTTCATGCCGCCACTAGACTGTGACTGCTGCTGGCGTCACATCCACACGCACACTGATAAATGAATTAGCGCCTTCAGAGAAGGATTATGAGCGGGCGAGCCCCTTGTGCGGCAGGAATCCACAATGCCAAAAAACACACATAAAACACTCAGTGCGCACACAAACAGGCACGCAGAATCTCCATCCACCCCGGCCATGGTTGAGCAGAGAGGGCAGGGAAGTACTTCATCAACCAAGCGACTGCATGGAAAGACACCAGTCGACCTCACACTCACGCGCCAGACAGTAGGAACATTGACAGATGTTCACGGGACGTTCCTATAAGGATAAAACTAAACGCCCGTACCGTTTCCTCTGGGACAATGAGCTTCATCTCGACCGACCTAAAGCCTACAACAAAGGGAGATAGGGGAAGGAAGGACAGAGAAAGGCAGGGGAAGAGCTGGAGGCAGAGAACAGGCCTGTGCTTCAGAACTAGCACAGCAGCAATAATAACTAAACCACACAGCTCTATCTAGCACGGCTGTGAGGCATTTAGTATTGAAATAACATTTTTCTAAAAAATTTACCAGGCTTCTCATTAAAAATAAACTCATGTTTGCTTTTCTCCCTTCAGAGAGAGAGAGAGAGAGAGAGAGAGCGCTGGGAGCCGAGAGAGAATCTAGAGATGTGTTGCAGCTGGGAAATTCCATGGTAAACGGAATTACACAAAAGTACGAAAATGTATGCACTCACTATTGTAAGTCACTCTGGATAAGTACATAGGCTAAATTACTCAAATGTAAATGTATGCCGAGACTTTTTTACTTAAAAAATGTATGCCAAACAAAAAAGTGATTTCAACGCTTAGCAAACCATCCAACTTTGCATAAGGACGACTTTAAAACAATTTACACAGAACTGTGCAGGTGCACAGCAAAATATCTCTCAGTTTATGCGAACAAGCTTCCCAAAAATGTTGTGATTTTGACAACGAGGACCTTAAATCGACATCCCCAGAGTCAGATGAACTCAGGGATACCATTGTTAACGTCTCTGCGTGAGGTTTGAAGGAAGTTGCTAACCAGCGTAACAGCTAACTGGCGTTAGCGCAGTGACTAGAGGTCTATGGGTATCTGCAAGCCTGATACTGGGCCATGGCCTCAGTGGGCCTGCTCTGACTTGGGGCAAAGTCAAGGCCTTTTTTACATAACAATGACTATTTACACCTTCTCAAACACCTTCTCAAAAAAGAACACCTTCTCAAAAAGCAACTGTTTTGATTATGCAGGGGTTGTTGATTCTGCTCTGCGCAAGTCTAGCTATGGAAAATATTTCCCTAGTATTACATCATACACAACTGTAAAACTGGTGTTTCAGTTGAAAAGCACCACTTGAGTTTGAAAAAAAATATTTTGGTTATTGGACTACAGTAAGAAGTGATTTTACACAGAATTACAGTAATGGCACTGCATAATGGGTCCCTGGTCTGTAGTATACAGAAGTATTACTTTAAAGAAAAGCCACAATAGTGGACTTTGCGTTTAGCCTTCAAAATAAAAGTATGGCATAATTCTACTATTAATATTAATTTGCATCACTGTCAATGACATACTTTTATTTTGAAGGCAAACCACAAATTACACTATTGTGCCTAATCCTTATTGTGGCTAGCTTCACAACACATAACCCGGTCCGGTCGAGCATGAAGCTAGCTGGCCAGATGAAGCTAGCTGTCTGCTTATAACTTTAGCTTTGGGCAACAGGGTTAAGTAGCTGGTTAGCTATTTATTTTCATGAACTGAAGTTCAATTTCAATAGGCGAACAACAATAAAAGGATTCCTAAATCATTGCTAAGAATTAGTGGTGTAACGGACCGTAGCTGATCCGTACGGATCACCCCCCCACGGTTTGGCACGCATGTGAACCACGGATCAATTGTGAAGTTTAACCATCAGTGTGAAATACAGTTTTACAGCCGACCGTTACTTATTAAAGTAATAATTCCCTAAATCTCGATGCAGAGTTGCAGTGAAAAGATAAAGAGATGCGTGCTGTGTTTTACTCGGATGCCTGAAGGCTGGTTTGATTATTTTAAAAAGCAGTTGTGTGTACTGTTCACGTGAACGGGGCACGCTGAATCCCAACGAATCAATCCTGGATGCTCGCGTTGCAAAAAGCCAAGAAGAAAAAAAAAGAGCCGCGGAGGAGCTGAAGAACTGGAAAAGCCTCCCGCTTCATGTAAGTCTCGCGTAGGGGAGCATTTTGCCTTCCCCATCCCTATGATGGACAGAAGAAGGGTGGTGGACAACACCATTACGGTTTGCAGGCATTGTGCCACAAGAAAGCTGTATGATCATGGAAATACATTGAGCGAGGCCACACATTTAAAGTGTCTTCACCCTGGTGTGTCAGTGACGGGAGCCAACTCAGCCAAGAGACAACAACTTCTCACCGCGGCATTTAAGCAGCCCTTTGCTGCAGAATCAGACCGGACTAAAAGCACCACCAAATCGCTAAGGGGATGTTTATCGCTGCAGACATGAGGCAGCACTCTGTTGTGGTAAACAAACAGTTTAAAAATAGGGTGAAAGTGCTTCAACCACGCTACGAAATCCCCTGGCGCACCCACTTCGGAATGAAGATCGTGTCACATCTTTATGAACAGGAAAATATCAAAATTGTCAACAAACTATCCCAAGACATCCTCTGTGGCCCTCACCACAGACGGGTGGACCTCCAGGGCAACGGAAGGCTACGTGACTGTGACTGCTCACCACAGGAGTGGGAGATGCGAAGTCCGGTGCTACAGACACGCCCCCTCTACGAGAGTCACACAGGCACAAATCTGCCGCAGTTACTGCTAGGTGCAGTAGAAGAGTGGAAGCTAGAGGCGCCAAATAGCAATATCCCAACCACCACAGATAATGCCAAGAGTCAAATAAATGCAGTGGTAGAGGCTGGACTGGGGCCACAGATACCTTGCACATGTGATCAATTTAGCATCCAAAAGGGGAATCTCAGTGAACCAGATGTTCCCGGAAGGTGGTTTTCCTTTTCCACCGAAGCGCAACAGCCGCTCATGTGCTTAAGACCAAACAAGAAATGTTACAGCTACTGACCCACGAGCTCATACATGATGTCACAACAAGATGGAACTCCACTTATGACATGATGGAGAGCCATCTTGAGCAGCAGGCAGCTGTATACTCTGCAGACACCTGAACAAAAATAAAGACATGGAGGTCCTCCAGGTGCTCAAACCCCTCAAAACGGTTACAACCCTATTGAGCACTGAAACTGCACCGTCTGTGTCCCTGATCCTACCTCTGAAAACAAGGATTCTACGATCCGTGGCCCCAAGTGAGGAAGACGCACCATCACTAGAGAGGCAAAGGCTGCCATAAGAGAGGACCTGAGCCCC
Organism: Oncorhynchus kisutch; assembly: GCF_002021735.2. Taxonomy (NCBI): domain Eukaryota; kingdom Metazoa; phylum Chordata; class Actinopteri; order Salmoniformes; family Salmonidae; genus Oncorhynchus; species Oncorhynchus kisutch. The sequence goes on from NC_034183.2 coordinate 39,633,518, forward strand.
AGATAAACCCCCCCCCCCTTAAAGTACAGGAATACCTCCATAGATCGACTGCACGGGATCCAAAGGTTCGAGTCCCTGCCTGTACGAGTCCCTGTCTCACCTAGACCCTGCCTGTACGAGTCCCTGTCTCACCTAGACCCTGCCTGTACGAGTCCCCGTCTCACCTAGACCCTGCCTGTACGAGTCCCCGTCTCACCTAGACCCTGCCTGTACGAGTCCCCGTCTCACCTAGACCCTGCCTGTACGAGTCCCCGTCTCACCTAGACCCTGCCTGTACGAGTCCCCGTCTCACCTAGACCCTGCACTACACCGGAGGACATAGTCATCTCACCACTGAGACTGTGGCCACTGAAGAGAAAGAAAAACGTGACTTAATAAATACACTGCAGTCTAATCTGGTCTATGCTATTGCTATTAGAACCTTCCATTTTTGAATTGGAATAATAATGGCTTTTATTAAATGTTCTTGCCACAATTATAGTTCTATGAAATATGAAAATAAATATTTAGTTAGTTTAATAGATCAAGTCATTTTTTTCTGCAGGGTCAAGCCACCGAGCCGACAGGAGCCGACTCTGAGGCATCTCCTCCTTCAAAATAATTTGGCAATGAAGGAGCTTTTCGGGGAGACCTTTGCGAGCAAGGATGCAAGCAAGACGTTTGCCAACACCAACGAGGAGGTGGCATCCTACAAGGCAGCAAGCAGCGTTCCAGTGAATGGTGATCCACTGGTATGGTGGAGAAGCAATGAGTGTAAATACCCTCACATTGCCATGATGGAAAGACGCTACCTGGCAGTTCCTAGCGAGAGGTTGTTCTCCACGACAGGGGACATAGTGACTGCAAAGAGGTCTACCCTCTCCCCAGACAATGAAGACATCCTCATCTTTTTGAAAAATAATTTGAAGTTATAAGCTCAGGTCTGCTTTTCCTTCTTTTTAAACTTTTTTTGTTGATGTGGACACGGGCTATTTTGTTTTCATTCGCTGTTGTCCAAAGGAAGAAGGTATCACGCCTCATATTGCACTTTAATTTAACAATTGATTATTGACCATTTTATTTCAAGATTTAATTTTAACTTTGAAAATTCCTTGCTTTACGTGTTCTTTAAGTAATAAACGGAAGGCAAAGTTATAAGTCTCCCTTTTTTAATCGCTGATCTGAAAAATTATGATGATCCGTGACTCAAAACCACGATCCGATCTGAACCCCGAGTTGTGTGATCCGCTGCACCAATAAGAATCATGAAAATGACTGCCGTTCCTACTGGTCATTGTTTTCAGGCTGGTTGTATTGGTGCTAGCTAGGTACCAAGCTAAAGCTAGCTACCCCAGAAGTTGCGGTCGAACAAATGATGCTTTATTGACAACGCGGTAATGCAAAACACATTGTTCGTGGCCCGGTGTTGGTTTTCTGTACAGCTTTGACAGAGCTACTGTATCTATTTTGACACGCAAAAGACCCAAACGGCGTTCCATAGTATGTATGTCGTTAAGCTAATAGCACACTTGGTAGTGTGTACCGGTGCTCGACCAGTCGGCGAAAGCCAACATCACACACGACAAAGAACGTTTGATTGTCAAGGTCAATGAATTCCATTATCTTGGCTTTAATGGATTTCGTCTGGGAGTTGTCTCGCTGAAATTTTCTTACTCTTTCAAATGACTGCTTGTTGACTGCTCGATCCACACAGCGGACAATGCGGGCTAGTTTAGGAATACTGTGTTGCACGTGCAGCACAAACTTTTACGTAGCATCATTACGTCATGTACCTACGTTATATAGGTATGCACAGTATCTTTGACATTGTCTAGTTTAACGTTGATGTTAAAAAAACATCGGGCCAATACCCCCGTGGGCATTTTTAGCTAATATCGTCCGATTCCGATATGTTCACCGATATATCATGCATCCCTAGATTTTTGGTAGCGTTACAAGGCAATGTTTCTTAAACTTACAGAAGGCAAAGCATTTCTCCAAAAAAGGTGTGACTATTAGTTGGCAGAGGTATTTACTTCAACATTACTGTGACTTCCTGGTAGATGTTTTCTAAGACCTCTTTTCAATCCGTTTGACCAGAAATCAAAGTTATTAGTTATGGACACCTTTTTCAGATGGAAAATGGTATCTTTGCCTTCATTTTCCCCAAAAATGAGAGACTCTTAACTTCATTTGACACACATTTTGATATGCTCCTATAAACCTCACCTTGGTGCTCATGGGTCTTTTTACATGGAAATTACCAGCTGTTGGTTTTGGCGCGAGTTGAAATGCCCAATGGAAGCACCGGGGTTCTGACAAACTCACTCACACCTAATCCTTTGTTTTAAACCCAAACAACAATGGCGTCTGGATGAAAGACCAAGACGTGCCAAATCCTGGTTTTAACCCAGCGGGTGCCAGACTCAGCTGAGATAACCAATGCAGGAGAAAAGGCAGAGGCAAATACAATACACTAACCATCGAGAGCTCACCGCACCAGACCCCATGGCCAAGGTCCTTCAACACTGGATTACCAGTTGAATGGAATGAGAACAGGAAAAACATCCGTGCAGTGTTTCACTACGTTCCAGGTAGCTAGAACACATTAGGGAACATTTACCCAAGGATAAAGCAACGTGAAGGGGAATTGGTGAATGATTTCACCACACACAAAGATGTGGTATGAGATGTGTGAACCGAAGCGAGCTGTTGTTGTGTCTACATGTGTCAAACAGTCTACTGACAGCGAGCATACGGGGAAATCTCCCAAAATAGGCAGTGTTCTCTCAGCTATTCAGCCACAATCATTATTGTGGGTACACTATCATTGTGGATGTGTGTGAGAGAAAGTTGAGACAGATATTTGGGTTTTCCATTGAGACCAATGGCAGTGTCCGTGCTCAAGAATCACAGAGGATCAATTCTCGATGGATGACATGCACATTCCATCTTTGTTGTACATGGCCTCGACTATACACCACTGGTTGTTTTATCATTTATGAAATCAAAAAGCTACTACTAGCAAACTAGCTATATCGACTAGCTAAGTTCGCAATGTAAACAAAAGCAACTTGTGAAATCAGAGTATAATTTAATACAACCACTAGCAACAATTGAATGAGTACCCGCAAAAAAAACTGGACCAAAGTTATTGTACTTATGCATTATTGATGAATAAGCTACAGTACAAGTAGGCTAAATAGAATAAAAGATGCTGTTGCACTCTCAAAAACACGCCTCCTGTAAAACAGCACATTGCGGCGCAATACAGTGGAGCTGAAGCGTTAGCCGTTATGTAAATGCTCGCTGAAAAGTGCCTTGGCTCCAAGTTAGAGCAGGACCGCTGGACACATGGCCAGGGCAGACAAAAGTCTGAGCCATTTGGGTAAAACAATGGGGTACATTTCTCAATGCAAATGCATCGAAAGAGAACGCCCCAAGGACATCCGACACGTTTCTTGAATGCAAATCATGAAAGGGTTTCACACTGTGAGCAATAGAAAGAGGGGACGAGACACAGGTGGGAGGAGAGACAGCAAGCCTGTGCTTCCATTCTGATGAGGCAGGAAACGTAAATGACAGCTAGCCTCTTATGTTGGAATACTCCATATGGTTTTCCCCCCCCTCACACTGCAAGGAACCAAAACACTAGGATAGAGGCCTCATTAAAAACACAAGAGACACATGCATGCACACTTTACAGCCCACCTGCATTTCCACAGTGTTCGGCATCTTTCTCCAAGCCTCCTTTACACACAGCATCTCCTTTCAGCAGTCGCCAGGGACCAGGAACTCACACAAGCTGTCCCCAAGGCTCTGCTAGAGGCGCGTTGGCACAGGACCAGCCAGCCAACCCGCCTTGGCACAGACAAAACACCTCAATTACCTCGACTAACCGGTGCCCCCGCACACTGACTCTTTACCAGTACCCCCTGTATATAGCCTCGCTGTTGTTATTTTACTACTGCTCTTTAATTATTTGTTACTTTTATTTCTTTAGGAGATATACAGTGGGGAGAACAAGTATTTGATACACTGCCGATTTTGCAGGTTTTCCTACTTAGAAAGCATGTAGAGGTCTGTAATGTTTTATCATAGGTACACTTCAACTGAGAGATGGAATCTAAAACAAAAATCCAGAAAATCACATTGTATGATTTTTAAGTAATTAATTTGCATTTTACTGCATGACATAAGTAGTAAGAATTCTGCCAGTTTACCACAGCCTGGTGCTTAAAGACATCTTTTATTATTATTTATTTTTTTAAACAATATCCCAAGTATAAATACAGTAAGGTACACACATTAAAAGGGTAAAAACAAACAGGGCATTCAAGGAGATCGTCTGATTGGGAATTTGTGATGGTATCACCATCCCCCCCTTGCTGGAGGGACAAAATAGGAAATGCCCCCCACCCCCACCCATGTGTTTTGAGGATACCTGGACCACCTACTGAGATGTGCCTTTTGTTAAGTAAATCAGGTGATAAATGTGCTGAAAAGGAGACTGTTGGGGGGGGGGGGGACTATAAATCATAGGGCTGGGCGGTATGACCACACTTTCACCAAGACAGGCATATCTACGCCAAATCTCTTTTCTGCATCTAAATAAATCACACCTCTTACTCATCGGGTCATAAACGTACACACACACACACACACACACACACACAGAGAGAGAGAAAGAGAATGTCTCAACCCAGCAGATCGTAATGGGACACAAAGCGGCCAGCCCATACAGCCCAACCCATACGAGCCGTATTCTTCTGACAGCCATGTAATGTTGACATAGTAGCAGGAGGAAATGTACAGCCTGACGTTGAGCAGCGGGCCCGTTTGGTGCTGCTAATGCCCGTTTTGCCATACCCAACCAGCCAGTGAGTCAGTCCAGATAACATGACCCAGTCCTCGGCAGACAGAGCTCTGAGCTTAGAGACACTGATAGCCAAACACAGCTGCTACTGCGTGTGCATGTGCATGTGTGTGTGTGTGTCTCTCTCTCACACCTGGTCTCCCCTCTCACTCAAAGCACCAAACACTACTCTAGTACCCTATTCAGAAAGAAGATGTGGTATATTACCTGTAAATAAATAAATAAATAAAATGGCCATGTTTATATGACCCCCTTTTAAACAGCTGGTTATTTACCACTTCCTTGTATGTGTACCCCCATCTATACATATCAGTGGGTAATTGGCACATTGGGAGGGGTGGCAGGTGTTAAACCAGTGGGACTGTTTTGCATTTTAAATTAGGAAGGTGTTAAACCATTGACGTGTTCATTAATTTACTGTATAGAAGCGAGAACCATTCAGAACCCGATTCCTGTATTTTGGATACAGGGTGTGAAAATGCAGGAATCATGAAGTATTTTAGAACCCTACCCCTTTATAACAAATAGCAGGTAAAAAGTTGCAGACATGGTAAATTAGTGAAAACTTTGTCTGTGTATGAAAGTGGTCTCTGACTCAGTGAGCTATTCCCCCCCCCTCTCCTTTCTAAAAAAATAATAAAATAAAGACCACCACTCCTTTTATCCTTTCATCTGCCAAACAACATTGTGTTACAGCGAGACAAGTGGTCAGAGTTCAGCCAGGGTCACTTCCTATTTAAAGATACTCTTTGAAGAGGGTAGGGTTTCAGATGTTTTCGGAAGACGGGCAGGGTCTCCGCTGTCCTAGCTTCAGGGGGAAGCTGCTTCCACCATTGTGGTGCCAGGACAGAGAAGAGCTTGGACTGGGCTGAGTGGGAGCTGCCCTCCTGTAGGGGTGGCAGGGCCAAGAGACCACAGGTGGCAGAACAGCGTACTCTGGTTGGGTTGTAGGGTTTGAGCGTAGCCTGAAGCTAGGGAGAGGCAGTTCCTCTTGATGCTCCGTAAGAAAGCACAATGGTCTCAGAGTGGATGTGAGTTTCGACTGGAAGGAAGCCAGTGGAGTGTGCGGAGGAGCAGGGTGACGTGGGAGAATTTGGAAAGGATGAACACCAGGCGGGCTGCAGCGTTCTGGATAAGTTGCAGGGGGTTTGATGGCACAAGCGGGGAGCCCAGCCAACAGCGAGTTGCGGTAGTCCAGGCAGGAGATGACAAGGGCCTGGATTAGGACCTGCGCAACCAAGTCAAAACATCTCCTTTACTTCCCGTTTGCTGGTCATCAGCAGGGCCTGAACACCATCCAAGTCACTTCCACTATAAACACTGTGGGCCCGAGGACATTGGAATAAAAACACCCGCAAAAATCAGTTATGCCAAGATGGCAAGAACCAGTGTCTGGAATGCGTTTCATAGGACACTCGTTCTGCAACACCTTGCTACTCGCTAGCATTATCAACTAACACGCAAAACGCAGCATGACGTGTTTATCACATGTTTCATGAGCTGAAATTAAAGATCCCAGAAATGCTCTATACGCATCTCTTTATGTCCCCGTTAGTGAGCCTCTCGCACTTGCCAAGATAATCCATCCACCTGAGAGAATGACATATCAAGGGAGCGAAATAAACACAACGATCATTACACAGGTGCAGCTTGTGCTGGCTACTAAAACGTGCCATTTAAGTCACAACACACTGTCAAGTTGATGTGAGTGAGCAAGTGGCACGCTGACTGCAGGAATGCTCACCAGAGCTGTTGCCAGATAATTTTATGTTAATTTCTCTACCATAAGCTGCCGCCATCGTTTTAGAGAATTTGGCAGTAAGTCAAACCGGGCCTCACAACCGCCAAGTGGCCAAGTGTAACCACGACAGCCCAGGACCTCCACATCCGGCATCTTCACCTTTGAGAGTCAGACCAGCCACCTGGAAAGCTGATGAAACTGTGGGTTTTGCACAACTGACGAATTCCTACACAAACTGTCAGAAACCGTCTGAGGGAAGCTCATCTGCGTGCTCGTCGTCCTCACCAGGGTCTTGACCCGACTACAGTTTGGTGTCGTGACCGAATTCAGTGGCAAAATGCTCACTTTCGTTGACCACTTAAGTGTGCTCTTCACGGGTTAATCCCGGTTTCAACTGTCCCGGGCAGATGGCAGACAACGTGTGTGGCGTTGTGTGGGCGAGCAGGTTGCTGATGTCAACATTGTGAACAGAGTGCCCCATGGTGGCGTGGGGTTATGGTATGGGCAGGCATAAGCTACAGAGAACGAACACAATGGCGACTTGAATGCACAGAGATACCGTGATGAGATCCTGAGGCCAATTGTCATGCCATTCATCCGGCGCCATCATCTCATGTTTCAGCATGAAAATGCACGGCCCCATGTCGCAAGGATCTGTACACAATTCCTGGAAGCTGAAACGGTCCCACTTCTTCCATGGCCTGCATACTCAGAGATATCACCCATTGAGCATGTTTGGGAAGTAGTGGGACAACATTCCACAGGCCACAATCAACAGCCTGATCAACTCAATGCGAAGGAGATGTGCCGCGCACTGCATAAGGAAAATGGTGGTCAGACCAGATACTGACTGAATTAAAATTTCTGACTCATTATCAATGCCACATAGGCCATTTAAAAGCAAAGAAGTTGGTTCTATGGGGCAGTTTAAATCTAAGACAAAAAAAATTCTGCCTTTCGTTGTGCCTGACAACGTGACATTCTTGCGGTGCAGCTCCAAACTTACCATAAATATCAGTAGCCACTGACTAGTCAGTAAGCTTGCAAACTATTCAACAATGCAAGGGCGTTTCCTCTAGAGGTCGACCGATTAATCGGATTGGCGATTAATCAGGGATGATTTCAGGTTTTCATAACAATCGGAAATCGGTATTTTTGGACGCCGATTTTGCCATTTAAAAAATACTAATAATTTAATTACAACTTTATTTAACGAGGCAAGTCAGTTAAGAACACGTTCTTATTTTCAATGACGGCCTAGGAACGGTGGGTTAACTGCCTTGTTCAGAGGCAGAACGACAGATTTTTACCTTGTCAGCTCGGGGATTCAATCTTGCAACCTTACGGTTAACTAGTCCAACGCGCTAACCACCTGCCTCACGAGGAGACTGCCTGTTACGCGAATGCAGTAAGAAGCCAAGGTAAGTTGCTAGCTAGCATTAAAGTTATCTTATAAAAAACAATTAATCAATCATAATCACTAGTTATAACTACACATGGTTGATGACATTACTAGTTTATCTAGCGTGTCCTGCGTTGCATATAATCGATGCGGTGCGCATTTGAGAAAAAGGACTGTCGTTGCTCCAACGTGTGCCTAACCATCAATGCCTTTCTTAACTTCTTCGATATAGGGGGCGCTCTTTAATTTTTGATATTTTGTCACGAAAAGATGCTCGACTATGCATATAATTGACAGCTTTGGAAAGAAAACACTCTGACGTTTCCAAAACTGCAAAGATATTATCTGTGAGTGCCACAGAACTGATGCTACAGGCGAAACCAAGATGAAATTTCAAACAGGAAATGCCCCAGATTTTGAAGGGGCTGTGTTCCAATGTCTCCTTATATGGCTGTGAATGCGCCAGGAATGAGCTTACACTTTGTCGTTTCCCCAAGGTGTGTGCAGCATTGTGACGTATTTGTAGGCATATCATTGGAAGATTGACCATAAGAGACTACATTTACCAGGTGCCCGCCTGGTGTCCTCCGTCGAAATTATTGCGTAATCTCCAGCTGCAACGTTTGCCATGTTTCTGTCGATATTATGGAGTTAATTTGGAAAAAAGTTTGGCGCTGTAATGACTGAATTTTCGGGGGGGTTTTCTTAGCCAAACGTGATGAACAAAACGGAGCGATTTCTCCTACACAAATAATATTTTTGGAAAAACTGAACATTTGCTATCTAACTGAGAGTCTCCTCATTGAAAACATCCGAAGTTCTTCAAAGGTAAATGATTTTATTTTAATGCTTTTCTTGTTTTTGTGAAAATGTTGCCTGCTGAATGCTAGGCTTAATGCTATGCTAGCTATCAATACTCTAACACAAATGCTTGTGTAGCCATGGTTGAAAAGCATATTTTGAAAATCTGAGATGTCAGTGTTGTTAACAAAAGGCTAAGCTTGTGAGTGAATATATTTCTTTCATTTCATTTGCGATTTTCATGAATAGTTAACGTTGCGTTATGGTAATGAGCTTGAGGCTATGATTACGCTCCCGGATACGGGATTGCTCGACGCAAGAAGTTAAAATCTATTTAAAATCTATATAAGTATATATTTTTAAACCTGCATATTTAGCTAAAAGAAAGGTTAGCAGGCAATATTGACCAGGTGAAATTGTGTCACTTCTCTTGCACAGTTAACCCACTGTTCCTAGGCCGTCATTGAAAATAAGAATTTGTTCTTAACTGACTTGCCTAGTAAAATAAAGGTAAAATAAAAAAATCATTGCACGCAGAGTCAGGGTATATGCAACCGTTTGGGGCCGCCTGGCTCATTGCGAACTAATTTGCCAGAATTTTACGTAATTATGACATAACATTGAAGGTTGTGCAATGTAACAGCAATATTTAAACTTAGGGATGCCATCCATTAGATAAAATAAAGAACGGTTCCGTATTTCACTGAAAGAATAAACATTTTGTTTTTGAAATGATAGAGTCCGGATTCGACCATATTAATGACCTAAGGCTCGTATTTCTGTGTGTTATTATGTTATAATTAAGTCAATGATTTGATGAGCAGTCTGACTGAGCGATGGTAGGCACCAGCAAGCTCGTAAGCATTCATTCAAACAGCACTTTCATGTGTTTTGCCAGCAGCTCGTCGCCGTGCTTCAAGCATTGCGCTGTTTATGACTTCAAGCCTATCAACTCCCGAGATTAGGCTGGTGTAACCGATGTGAAATGGCTAGCTAGTTAGAGGGGTGTGCGCTAATAGCGTTTCAAACATCACTCGCTCTGAGACTTGGAGTAGTTGTTCCCCATGCTCTGCAGTAGCAAGAAATAACGCTGCTTCGAGGGTGGCTGTTGTCGATGTGTTCCTGGTTCGAGCCCAGGTAGGGGCGAGGAGAGGGATGGAAGCTATACTGTTACACTGGCAATACTAAAGTGCCTATAAGTACATCCAATAGTCAATTGTATATGAAATACAAATCGTATAGAGAGAAATAGTCCTATAATAACTACAACCTAAAACTTCTTACCTGGGAATATTGAAGACTCATGTTAAAAGGAACCACCAGCTTTCTTATGTTCTCATGTTCTGAGCAAGGAACTTTAACGTTAGCTTTTTTACATGGCACATATTGCTCTTTTACTTTCTTCTCCAAACCTTTGTTTTTGCATTATGTAAACCAAATTGAACATGTTTCATTATTTATTTGAGGCTATTTGATTTTATTGGTGTATTATATTAAGTTAAAATAAGTGTTCATTCAGTATTGTTGTAATTGTCATTATTACAAATACATTTTTAAAAATCGGCCGATTAATTGGTATCAGCTTTTTTTGGTCCTCCAATAAATCGGTATCGGTTTTGGCGTTGAAAAATCATAATCGGTCGATCTCTAGTTTCCTCTACACTTGAATAACGCAACGAAACCATATTACATTCTTGAATAATGCAACAATTCACAAGCATGTTCAGACAATTAAAGGGTTTATTTTCTCATTCATACAGGCATTAGCCTAGCTAAACGTAGCTTGCAAGACAATAACACTAGCTAGCCATGCTAGCTAATAATGTTAGCATATCAAAACAACATTTATTTATTAAACGACTAATTAAGATTTCACCTTTCTTACAACTGTTAAATACATACTTCTATGTTTAGTGTTAGAGAAAATGTGCATATTTTCTAAAGGTCTCTCTTGAGCAAAACATCTGCCTCCATCGCTGTGAACGTCTCACAAAGCTCTAGCTCGGCTTCCTGAAATCGTTAGGAACCTGCCTTTGATCTCATATCAATCTATGACAAAAACAAAAGTGTTTTTCCCATTCAAAAACCGATGATTCTTTTTAATGAATGGCTATAAAAACGGATCTCTGGATGTGTTAGTGATGAAACCGCGGCTCTCCGGCTGCGTTACAATGTAAGGACTGCAGGCATGTGCTTTGTCAGTGGCTGTGGGTTAGGGTTCAGCCAGGAGTTAATGCACAGTCGGAAGACCGAATAAAATGCTAGGAGGGACATCCCAGCTTCAAGTGGTTTTACATTTAACATCCTACGTCACCAGAGAAAATGTTGAACCGGTAACAGAACCACACAGGTCCCCTCAACAGGGACTTGACATCTATTAACATATGTCAGCAATTTTAGAACGTAACAGCTTGTCACTGCAATTTCAGGTAAAACTCAATAAAACAAGTTTAAAATATTGTGAAAAGGTCTATGCATTACATCTGTTTGAAAATAATTGCTCCATTAGTATTTTGTGCTTCATGAACGTTGAGCTCTCTCTCGATATTCTCCTTAAATTCGTGAGAACAGAACCAAAGCTTGCGACTGAAAACCAAACTTAACAGTAGGGGCTCCAACTCTCCCCTCATTGGGAATGCAAAGCCTCCTGTAGAAGGGTGAGAAGAGAACAGAAGAGGGGAGGGATTCTCAAGAGCTAACAAACGTACAGGGGGTGCAGGAGGAGGGAGGGTAGCCATTGATCTCCCTACTTCCCTCAACAGTGTAGCTGCTCCTACCCATCCCCCAACCCCCATCCCTTATTCTTTACCCCTTTCTTTTTGGGGGGGAGGGGGGGGGGTTCGGCTAATTTTAGCCGAGCCCATTGTGGCGAGTGAAGGGGTGGTATGTATGGAGAGGTCTCTGCCCCTGCTATACTGGGTCATGCGTGCTGGATCTACACCCCCCCCCCCCCCCGAGACACACACAAAGACAGCCTACCATAAAGCTCATTTTCTGAGAGAGAGAGAGAGATTGAGAGGAGTGTGTTAGGCTAACTGGATTGTGCCATTTCTTGCTACTGGCCACCTTAATTTCAGTTTCTGGGCCTAACTAACTGATCACCTGACGCTCAAAGGGAACATAGCTTTGATGGAACTGATTAAAAGAAAAAGTCAGGAAATTCAGGAATGTGAGGAGGCCAAAGCGGGTTTTCTATGAGTAAAGAAAAACAGAAATATAGCACAATGTTTTGGTCCATTTAAGTGAGGCAGTTGCAGAGGAACATTCCCTCCTGATTCTTAACTCCAGCATGGCACCCCAGGGGAAGGTTTGTACGAGATACCCGGAAGGTGGGAGAGAGAGAGGGGGGTGGGGGGGTAAGAGCAAAAACAGAAGAGGTAGCGAGCTAACTTTTAAAATATTGAAAGACGATTTGGTATGAGAACACAAAAAATATATACTTTTCCAAAAAAAGGTATGTGAGAATCCCATCAGATAAATGATCTAGTCTACCACGCTGTAGCGTACCAACTGATTTAAACCCAGCAGCTGGCCCGGACCAGTCAACTCAGGCGGGAAGGAAAGGAGATCAACTCTGTGGTCATACTGTAACTCACTCCTTTTGTCCAGACCAGATGAGAGAATGTCCCAAAATGGCACCCTATTCCCTTTATAGTGCACTACTTTTTGAAAAGGGCCCACAGGGGCCTATATAGTGTGACATTTGGAAAACAGACGTATTCTGGAGACTGGACCGTCAATCCTTCATCTCGAACAATGCTGTTCACCATTATATTCATTCCTGGCCTTGGTGAGGGGAGATGGGGGGGGGGTAAAAGGGGCTGAAACAAGGGGATTGAGTATCTCACTGCCTGGAGCAAGGCTGAAACACAAGCAACTCACGTGTATTGAAAATGTTGCCATGGCTAGTCTCCTGCAATATTGGAAGTGAAGGAGCATACTGTTTCAGAACTGAGATATTTCATAAGTTTCTTCTTGACAACCAAACATTTTTACAACCACATTAAAATTGCTCCAATAAGTAAACAAGACCGGTCCCTGGTCCCAAAACCTTGCCTATGAACAAATGCAATGTGGAATCGTAAACAACTGCTTAAACGTTTAAAAAAAAAAGGGATATGAAGAAAGACTTCTGTACAATGACAGAGAGCCAATAAACCGAAAAGGAAGATCACCCAGTAACAACGTTCTAGATCTTTTGAACAAACAGAACACAGCTTTTAAGAGGCGAGGTCAGTGGGAGTTCAGGCATTGGAACAAAGGAGTAGCAGCTCACCATGTCAGAGAAACATGTGCAAGGGAGTAAAGTAGCCGGGGGGTGGGGGTGGGGGGGGGGGGCAACAGCCGGAGGCCCCACCACAGAGACCCAGCCACTCTACCCCAGCACGGCTACGAGTGATGGATGTGAAAGCCAGGGTCGGTAACCGCCACAGGATCAGGCAATACTGATGTAGATGAAGCCATCTTTCTGAGTGTACTTGTAGCCTAGCACTGCGTTGTAGCCTGGCACTGGGTTGTAGCCTAGCACTGGGTTGTAGCCTAGCACTGGGTTGTAGCCTAGCACTGGGTTGTGTACCTCCGAAAGGGTCAATAGCAACCTAACCTATTACAAGAGGAGCATAGCCAGCTTTGAAGCTGCTCTGCAGAGAAACATCAGGAATTATGAATATTTCGGTGCCTTTTATAGTTTGTCTTTTGGGAGAGAGGAAGAGAGTGAGGAGAGATAGGATGTGTCTAATAATGCATTCCCTACGGTCTGCTTAGGTCGCTAGGCCTAACTGGAACTAAAGCCTATACTGTAGGCCTGGGTCTGTGTTTTTTATTGATTTAATTGTTTAACCTTATTTAACTAGGCAAGTCCGTTAAGAACAGATTCTTATTTACAATGATGGCCTAGGAACAGTGGGCTAACTGCCTTGCTCAGGGGCAGAACGACAGATTTTATAACCTTGTCAGCTCGGTGATTCGATCTTGCAACCTTTCGGTTACTAGTCCAATGCTCTAACCACTAGGCTACCTGCCTTTGTATCGCAACAGCTGAGAGAGAATACACCCACTAGCGCAGTGGCCACCAACCTTTAACTGAGTCAACATCACCTAGCAAGCAGAGATGTTCTGCTCAGATTTGTTATTTATTTTTAAACATGACGTATTTTTTTTTTAACATTAATCCATTATAAACTGTTCTGTAGGAATGAGGTTTGGGCACTAGGCCTAATACATTACCACAGCATATCGGCTATATGCTTGGCCCGCCAATATTGTTCTAAGACCATATCATATTTCAAAACTTGAGCACTGATAACAAAATAGATCCCGTTCGTGTGGCACTTGCGAAGCACAGCTGAACACAAATGTAAATAATTTGCTTTTTTATTTTACTGGATCAAATCATGTCCGTGATCTTCGGGCCGGAGTTCTAGAAATATGCCTGAGTTCCCAGTTGCTTTGAATACAGCATTAGTCTGAGCGGGGGGGGGGGCAGAGAGCAGCAGAGGGTCTAGCTCTCACGGTCCCTGCTCTCTCTCCTTTCCTCCTGTGAGACTGACCAGAGAGGGGACATTGTCCTCCACCTGATGCCGAAACTTAATTCACACTGCATCCCCCTCAGGCACAAATTCATGTTGTTCCTATGACGAGAGAAGTTAAATATTCCTTAAATATTAAAATAGACACGCCGAGCTGCTAATCATAAAACGCAGGCCTATCGATACACTTGGTTACTCATTCATTCCAGCTGCAACGTGAGTGGAAGTAGGGAGAAGTGTGTTTTATGTTTAGTAAAAGTGTGGAATAAAAACCGTGTTGACAAGTGCTGAATAAAATCTTCAGCATGAACTCACTCAAAGACAGCATCACATTGCCGTATTCTTTGACAGACTCTCTGGTCATCGTTTTTAAAATGTTATGATATGTCAAGTTGGCTAGTATTAAACTTCGCTGGAGCTGGGGTAGTGGAAGCTGTAGGCATGGTGATTTGAGCTATCCGATTTAGCCACAGCCAGGTAGCAGGAGTTTGCAAATTAAATGGTTCAAAATGGGAACACTTGGCCTATCCAGCGCGCGGGGCTTCTGAATCAAGTGCACCTACAGCCAACGGCGCAACAACAAAAAACGTTTTTTTTTTTAAAGGGCGCACAAGCTTTTCTACAGAAATGTTTGGCGACTGACAAGGAATGCCTTGAAGATCGACCAGTCGATCGCCCGGTTGGTGATCACTGCACTATTGTATAAAAATATCAACCACAACATCTGTTTGTTTAACTTTAGATTTTAAAACCAGCAAAAAATTGGGTCAACATTTATTCATTCAAAATTATGACAATTTCTACCACTGAATGCCCTAAAAACGCTTGCAGAGGTAGGGCTACTCACTCATCACCAAAGCTCCTCTCCACAGAAGCACTTGATTATCTACGCATTAAGTTACAAACACGATTGAGAACATAGGGTTGTCTGTGCTACCAGGCTCCCCTTGATAATTGAATAACTCACTGACAGATTGCATCAATTTGACCCATTGACTCAAAAGACCATGACAGGGCAGTGGCACACATCAAATTACAAACAAGACCAGGGTTTGGGGATGGGGTTTAGTTGGTGTTGCATTACATCCATTGGAGTTAAGAGGACAAAGTGAGGTTTTTGGTTCATTAAAGAGCAGCAAAAATGGACTGGCCTAAACCTCTGTTAGAAACCACACCATGAGCACAGAAATGTTGTCAGGTTTATCAGATTATATTGTGAATCTTGTCTTTTTTCCCCTGTGATATTCCCCCTGGCTTCGCCATGGCTGGAGCACCTCATCCTGACCACAGCATATGGAAAATCCCAGGTAGCATTGCTAGAGACCGTTCTACGCACCTGGAGCAACAGGCCCGGGCCAGACCGTGTCTGACTAAGCAGCAACACACAGGTGTCAGCGCAGAGAGCTACCATCCCATAGCCACATCTCGGGATTTATTTACATGGGCAGATTACTGTTTTGACTGGATTCACATCACCTAGCTGTGTGGTCAAAGAGGTCTGACCAAACACAGATTTATATCAAAGCAACACCTGAATTAAATGAGAAATGAGCTAAAATGCCAAGTTAGATTTTTTACAGCTTGTAAAATAATATGAGTCAACCTAGAATGTTGCATTTTTTTACATATTTTATTTTAAGGGAAACGATGAAAATACATGTTGGCATGAAATGTTTTTGTGGGATAAATCAGAAACAAACAGACCTCAGCCTCAAACCAGAAGACAGAATATGAGCTTTCATTCAGTCCACTCATTAGAAGTACACCACAGCAAAGGCAGGAGTATTTAAAGACATCAAACGTAAAATAAAATGGATAATGTGATATTGTGAGGCCAATGTGAAAGAGAAAGAGAGAGAAAGAGAAAAAGAGAGAGAGAGAAACAGAGTGAACAAAACAAAACAGATAGAATGAGAGAGAGAAATCGTGACAAAGGAGGCTCCGGGGATCAGAGCAGGCCTGAAAGCTGGGTCTCAGTGGTAGGATGAAGAGCAGTGGGGAGATGAAACACAATTTGGGCAGGGCCCCCTACTGACCAGAACTATGGGGCCTGCCTCTGAAGTAACCCCCTGCATCACCACATGTCTCACAGCCACCACTGTAGTATAGTCGGTTAGCCATTTGTTGATCAAGAGACACTACCTTCAAAAATTAACAATACAAAACAATGTTTCCCATTACAGAAGTAGTCGGAGTTATATTTCAAATAACACAGATTCATTTTCTGGGATATTTAGAAAGGTTTATAAAAAATTAAGTATCAATCTGTAATGGCATGCTATTGTGTATAATACACTTTGTATTTACACAATAACTACACAGTCCACAAAATGTGGAAGCAAAATTAAGGTAGCCTAGTAATTTCAATCCCATCTATAATTCAAATGCACATCTATCAAATAAACAACCCATCTAATTACTGGTGTTCTCATCATAGCCTACCATCAGGCAAAGAGAAAATAAGTATAGGCCGAACAATTCGTTTAAAAAAAAAGAAAAATCCGGCTAAAATATATAGTTTTTCTTCAAATTAACGGCATATCGAATGAATTCATATGTAGCAGTGTCAAACTATTCATTGGAATAGGAGCCGTGGTGACAGGAGGGGGAAATGTGAACCCAGTGTTTGAAGTTCAAAGAAACCCTCTTCCTCCCCTCTCCATTCACACACCAATTTGAGTGTTTTATGATATAGGCCGCCAAAAACATATCACGTCAATAACAAGGTTCTGAGAAGATAATGCGGCTAACCAACGTTGAAATCCTGCCAGCAAACCCACGTTATCAGAAGAATCGATCCTCTGACCCCTTCAATTAATCCTTCCTGTAAGCGATAAAGGTCCAGATAATGTGTCCCAAAACCAACTACTTCAAGGTGCTGCTCCTGTTGTTACACAGCAACACTGTCAATATCCTTCAAAGAGAAAAGCCTTTCAGAATGGTTGCTACTGAGCCATTCAAAAGGCAAATATACCGACAGCTACGAAAGAACGCGGCTGTAATAGATATAGTTTTGACGGTACATTAATTACATTTCTGACAACAAAGTTACAATAGTGTAGCAACTAAAGATAATGCAAAAAAAAAATCGCCGATTGTAGATTGCAAATGAACCGATTCATGATACAATGCGCAATGAGGACCACATACTTTTTTATTAATTTTATTTATATATATATATATATATATATATATATATATATATATATATATATATATATATATATATATATATATATATATATATATATAGTCGAATTAAAACATTTTTTGTTATGTTGAATGTTGACAGAAATCGAAACAGAAAATTGGGGTTACCTGCATGGTGAAGACTCCAAGCTCCTGCGAGGACAGTTTTTTCATTTGTACGGCTAAAACTTGTGCCTCCTCCAAGATCGAAAACTCCGTTTCAGCGCCACAAAATCCACAACATAGAAGCGACAATACTGCCACAGAGCTCCAAAAAACAGCCATGAAGTTACACCAGTGGAGTCTCGAGCTCTTATTCCAAACCGTGGATGGAATTCGTGTTAAAATCACGGATCCTTCTCCCCCTACTCGCCTCGCCATATGATGGCTGGTGTAGTAGTCGAATAGGAAAATGGAAATTCGCTTCGCAGCCCTGAGGAAAAACTTCAAGGGAACTATTTCACAACTTCGTAGCTATATACCTGGCCTTAATTTCAAGACGAAATTCCTCGACTTTAAACGACGACATCAATTCATATTTTGGAAATCCACGAAGGTAGAAGAATTACAATCCATAAAAGCGCTGATAGATGTGCATTTCTGTCCATAGATCCTGCTCACTCCGCACCAACTCCAGTAAAGCGTAAACCCCAGAATCACAATGGGGGTGAAAGTAGGAGTACGGGAGCAAAACAACGGCATGGCGCTTGAGTTGGGAATGGATTGGGATTGTATTTGGAGAACGATCTCCCAAAAACAATATGCTGGACATATGATCTACCAATAGCTGCTGTACATCTGTAGAATCAACGTAGTATTTTATTAAACAACAAACCACAGTATAGACAAACACTGTGGAATATCGTTTAAAATGAAATGTTCATCAAGCAAATAGAAATGACATAGGGCTAAAGCACCTTTTTTTACGTGCTTTAGGTTGACTGCTATGTTACTGCAGTAATGGTGGATAGTGTATAGTCTTTTGACGGCAGAAAAATAAGAATCTCTAAAGTCGTCCCAGGTGAGGGAGGACCAACTGGCTGCGCAGGAGCCTTACCTAGTCGGTCTGGAACTCACCAAAAGGCTCCATTTCTCATTTGTGAAATTGAAACTAGCCAGTAAAACCAGGACCGGAGTCTCCCATAGAACATACTGTCTTCAGTGTTCATAATGTAAAGTAAGTAAAACCGTGGCCGGAGTCTCCCATAGAACATACTGTCTTCAGTGTTCATAATGTAATTCACAGAACAGACACACCGGGTTCTAGGCTACTCCAAATACTATACTGTATTTCATTTAAATTATCTCTGTGGTTTATTCTATGCATGTAACTGAGATCTGATAATAAGATGTGACTGTGTTTGGAAGAATATGAGTTTCTAATGACTGTAAAGTCCTGCTTAGAGTAATATACATTTCATGTGATTCTTTAGAAGGGCTACCACATGCCTACTTCCATCCAGTTGATGACCTCCAATCAGCAGCCTCCTTTAAAAAGGGCCTTGCTCTGTTCCAAGCCCTGATTGGAGAATAGTACACATGAGCGTAAAGTCGTGTTCTCCTGCTTAGACGTTGCTGACACATGCCAAATCGTACAATACCTGGATAGGTATTTTGCGTATCAGCTAACCTCATCCTATGTTATATCAATTTGGTGCCCGACTGGCGACTGCACAGTCAATGACGTGTCACGCAACCATTGGTTGATGCATGCAACGTCTGAGCAGGGGAACGCAACTTAACTATGACCCAGCTGAGGTCTTTTGGGGCATTCATGCGCTCATGGAAAGTAGGAAACTGAGAAATGGGAAATCCTAAGATCGAATTGTGTTCAAGTGCTTTTCAATTCCAGTTCCATATTGCTAATGTGGGACTGGAATGTGATGTTTATATGTGTATAGGACTTTTATTGTGACATGCAACCATACCGGTATTCTAATTGGCTCCTGTATTAGAGCGATGGCTTCTTGGTAGAAGATCAGTCAGAGCCGCCATGATGTAGTGTGTGGAGGTGTCGCCATTGCCTCTCCCCTTATTTATTTTATATCCCCTCATGAGTTATGCAGAGTCTCATCATTAAAGTTTACAGTTTAATGCACTGATGGCGCATTGTCAGCTTCTTCAACTACAAGACCTATAACCAATGGCCTTAAAGTAAATTTATGGTAAATCCGAGAGCTCTGCATTTGCCACATTTACTGCGATGTGGCTTCTGCAGAAGTCAGGGCATTCATACTTCTTGCGCTTCGTAGAGCTGTTGTGAAGGAAGTTGTCAAAGAAGTGAGTTTGTGTTTTAGTCCCGTCAACCAATCATGTTAATGCAGAGCTATATGGCGCTATACGGAGCCCTCTGCATTGTTACAAAATTTGGGAGGCGCACAGCGATGCGGTACAGAGCTAGATTTGACCTCCGCAAGACTCCGGAGGCTCCGCAATTGCGTACAATTCCATACAGCATTGCTGGATCAAGCATAAATCGGCTATAACACTAGTAAAGTTAGCTAGTGTGCTTAACATTGACAAAAGGTCAAACTAGCTCCACATTATCCATATTGATAAGTGTGTAGTTGTCAAAAACAGATTTGTGGTCATATTTTGGTTAAGAAGGTGAAAGGTCAGTGGTGAAACGTCACAACTCGGCAATTTGGGTAACAGGATTGTCTCTGAGTTTCCCACTTGGAATTACGACTTGGAGGGTCATCCAACTGAAACTTCCCAGTCAGAACTCCGAGCACCCGATTAGCCTCCTCCCTGTCATTACTGTTTCTTTGCATAATGTATTTTCAACAATGAAGCCATGTCTTAACCAGGATTTTACTTTAGGCTACTTTATTACATTTAATCAGCATTTCTGTAAATATGCCAGATTAATCCTGCCGGCTAATTTTCAACTCTAGTCTCCTCTTTTGCCCTTTGGTCTGGAAGATAAAAAGTAACACTGACCAGGACTGGGTAGCTGGCGCAAATATGGTGGATACTCTATCTATAAGTCTCCAACATTTTGCTCATGTACAGTAGCTACCATCCTTGGTCAGAGGTAATGAGGGAGGGGAGGACGTTTTTCACTCTATCCGGATATACACTCTTAGAAAAAAAAGTTGCAATCTAGAACCTTAAACAGTTCTTCAGCTGTCCCCATAGGAGAACCTGTTGTGGAATGTTCTGATCAAGTGAGAGAGACTTTGTCATATCTTCAAACAATCATCTTTATTCAATATCGATTAATTATTGCAATAATGAGGCTGGTCGACCCCACACCCTTGAGTGTTGGACCGAGTAACCTAACCTTTACACAAATGCAGAGTACTATATATAGCTGACACTAAAAATGCTTAGTCGTGATTGGTTCCACTCATCCCATGCAGATTGGGGCATCATAAGCCACTCTGGGTTCATCCGGTCGTTATCTGCACGAGGTTGTTGTCTTAACTCCACCCTGATTTAGTTTCCCAGATGCAAGGATGATTTTGAGACAATGAGGGATTAATCTACTGCTAAACTATCCCTAGTAACACACATTCTTGTCTATGTAATGCAGTCTTTAACTCATTTGTCAGCTCAAGCCATTTCTGGTGACCATATGCCCAGATTAGCTGCAGGGAACTAGAGTGGAGACCATAAAAACACACACTAGTAGGACAGAAATGTCTTACGATTAGTTAAGTATGAATTGTTAACCATTCATAATCAAATAAATCAGGTAAATAAGTCATTTTCCTCTCACAAACCCTTTTGAAGAACCCTTTTTGGTTCCAGGTAGATCCCTTTTGGTTCCAGGTAGATCCCTTTTGGTTCCAGGTAGAAACCTTTTTAATTACATGTAAAAACCTTTCCACAGAGGGTTCTACATGGAACCCAAAATAGTTCTACCTGGAACCAAAACAGGTTCTACTGTAGCTGCAATCCTATAGAGATGGCCAAAGAACCCTTTTGGACCACTTTTTTTCTACGAGTGTAGCCTGGAACTAGCCTCTCTCCCATTCCCAGTGATCTGATTAGTGTTTGCCTGCCACGGAGAAGTAGAGAAGTCCCAACCCCAGCCTCAGTCCCAGCCTCAGTCCCAGCCCCACTCCTCAGAGCCTGCTGTGGGAGGGCCAGAACCGGAGCCAGGGGAGTCAGCCGGTGGGCAGATGGAGAGCACAGACACGCAGCATGAATGAGACGTCTGTTTGTGTGTCCTTGGCCTGAGAACCAGTCAGATGTTTTCATAGTCATAAAAGATGCTTTTAGACACTTCTAAACAGAAGGATGTTTGCTGAAGAAGGGTCAAATATATGCACAGTGCATAAAAGCGTATATTTTAACAGTAAACAAACCATGGCGAAATATCTGTCCATTTTAACAAAGGCAGTACAGGAAAACATTTCTCCTCTCCTCCTCCTCCTCTCCTCTCCTCATGTGTCCAGGCCACAGTGAGGAGACCTCATCCGAGCTTTAATGTCAAGGAGAGATGTTTATTAAGGAGAGGATTAGAACATAGAGTCAGACAGCTCTCTGCTTCACACCTGCATGGAGAGAGTGCTACAGGTGCATTCTCAGTGGGTGTGTGTGTGTGTGTGCATACGTTAATGAGACAATCGATAGCTACTACATTCAAAGTAGTCATATTAGTTTTAAGGGTAATATAAACAAAATAACTGTGGTGCACATTAATGTTATAAGTGTGTGGTTCAATGTATCGTGATAAATCACTACATTTATCGTGATATGGATTTTGGTCCATATCGCCCGGCTCTAGCGTGCGTGCAGGCCCACGTGTCTGGGTTCCTATGAGCATGTGTATGCATCCCATGCCTGACTTTGCACTTCATAAATTGGCAGTCAGCACTTGAAACGATATCAAAGCATTCTTATCGCCCCTGTTTCGTAAAAACCTGAGGGATTGGTCTGGAGAAACGTGACCACTCTCAAATTCATAGACATAGCTATGGATGGACTGATCATCCATCATATCAAAATTAACGTTTTCACCTTGTTTTGAGGCTATGGGCTATATTCTAACGCAATGGTAAATGTCACCGGGGGTGTGTCAGAAATATTTTTGCTATTTTCACAACCAGAATTATGGGTGCAGTAGCTGGCGGAAGTGCCAAAGGCCTGGGTTTTTGATTAAGTTTGTTAAATAGCCTGCCCCATATTTGCTAAAT
This sequence comes from Oncorhynchus kisutch, assembly GCF_002021735.2. Taxonomy (NCBI): domain Eukaryota; kingdom Metazoa; phylum Chordata; class Actinopteri; order Salmoniformes; family Salmonidae; genus Oncorhynchus; species Oncorhynchus kisutch. The sequence continues at coordinate 39,656,181 of NC_034183.2, forward strand.
ACTTAGAACATGTTTGCAGTCCACATTGTTCTAGTTGCATTGCTTCAATATGAACGTACATTGTTAAACATAGGCTATAGCGTGCATACTGATGTAGGAGCTGGGCTTACTGTAAATTGCGATCTGCACATGGACATCTCAATCGCAGTCAATAAGCAAGATTAAATTCACTAGGCTATTGATAAGGCCTAAAAAGACAGTGAATAATTCCAATCACATTCTCATAAAAACAAAATCACTTGTTTTAGATAGGCTACAGTCACATGTACCGTAATTGTGTATAATACAGACATGGCAACTTAAACTATGGAGGGTTTTACGCACATCCAAACTTTTCACAGGAGCTGGATAAAGATCCAGAATAATAATACTCCGCGTTATAGCCTACTGCTCGCAAAAGTAACGCTTTATAAACATCATGGAACCATCTTGCAGATCATATTTGCACTTCTCCAGATATAGCAGATGATATTGCATTGCATACGAGCCATGTACGTTCATCATCACAAACTCACGGGCAGTGAATATTTCTCATAAATTTGGTTGTTTTCCGTAAAATTGGATTTAAACCCAATCTGTTTTTTCAACAACAATATTTCTACGCATGATGGTCATAAATTGCATTTCTCGTTCCATGAGCGTAAGGCAAGCAATGTAGGGCTAAGGGTTCTTCAGCAGGAGGCATGGATGTTTGTCCTATCCATTGAATATAGTTTATTAAATAGTAGGGTCTTGATTAAAAGCGAAACGAGTAGCTCTCGTCGTTGATAAACTATATATAGATAACCAGTTGTTCAGAGACACAAAGACTACTCCATGGTTATTTTAAAAATGACAAAGTTCTCATAGATGAGGAAAATAAACACAATTCTAGCCCGGTTATGGATTGGAATAATACAATAACAAATATAGCTTTTCTATATATCTTCACATATAACTAATTGAACACACAAGCACTAATTCAACATAGTGAAGATAAAAATTAAGTAAACAGAAAGCACAGTATGTGTGGATGGTGTGGTGTGTGTTTATTTTGATTTGTTATGTTTGTAAGTTGAGTGAGTGAGTAATGAAATGGTTGCATATCCCAGAGCCAATGTATTGCTGTGGGCCGGGGTATGAGAGGGCTTCAATGTTGTTCAGATGATGGAGATACTTTTATAATGAATTATATGTCTTGTTTATTTATTGTCCTATCATGCTGGAACAGTTTTAAAATAGATGATACATTTGATTTGTTATTGTCCTATCATGGGGAACTACATTTTTTAAATAAATTATATCTAATTATTTATTTATGATCCTATTTTAATGGTATGGTCCATGACCCTATACCCTAGACACCCACCTGAATGACCCAGATACTAAGGAGAAGTCCCTAACTGTTTTATGTGCATGTGGTAAGCGGTCTGTATGCAGCCAAAATGATGGTCAGAGACCAAGAGCAGCACTGCCCCCTCAATATTCTGAGCCTGGGGGGGGGGTCACACTCAGACATTCAGAGAGGGGGTATATTATTGTGACCCTAGTGGCACAGAATCAAAGTTGGACTGCATGGAGATGCTTGGGAATATGGTCAATACGGGTGACAGTATTGTAGGGGTTTCAGGGTAGAGGTGTACATTTGACCTCCATCATCTAGGATGTGACAATGGTAAATACAATCTCTAAATTTTGGCCTATTTTTTGTGCAGTCTTGCAGGCCTTCTCATGCAGCTGCAACTGCAAGTGCATTTGTAAATCAATACCTATCTTGAGTTGGGCTCTGGGGTGGTGCAATTGTTGAGTAAGGGAGCTTATGGTAGTGTGGGGGTATGGGTTGAGTGTGTGTGGGTGTATGTGTGTATCCCACAACTGTTGCGAAGGAGTAAAAGATGTTAGGGACAATAGAGGATGATCCACAGCTATATATAATACAAATTGAGGTGAGGGCGATGGAAATGCATTTGGCAGTTAATCTACTTCAATTCGGCAAATGGCACTGTGTGCTCTTTTCAAAGGATGGATCCCAGTCGGTTATGGGTTATGGGATACAGGGGGTCGAGGGTGGTCTCCCGGGCATTGGGATGACAAACCAACTCGGGATGAGGAGGGCTTTTAGCGGGTGGAATAGTAGGGACCAATTGGAGGTTTACTTAGTAGAAATGCAAAGATCATGGTACAGCTAAAGTGGGGCAAAAAAGTATTTAGTCAGCCACCAATTGTACAAGTTCTCCCACTTAAAAACATGAGAGAGGCCTGTAATTTTCATCATAGGTACACTTCAACCATGACAGACAAAATTAGGAAAAAAATCCAGAAAATCACATTGTAGGATTTTTAAATGAATTTATTTGCAAATTATGGTGGAACATAAGTATTTGGTCACCTACAAACAAGCAAGATTTCTGGCTCTCACAGACCTGTAACTTCTTCTTTAAGAGGCTCCTCTGTCCTCCACAACATATATTTTGATAAAAATAATTGAAAGTTGTGTCTCATTATGATAGGTGGTGAAGTATAGCCAGTTACAATTGTAAGGGCCTAGCAGATAATAAGAAAGACTATCAGTATTTACCTGGCTAAAAGAGAAGGAATATAATATCTATTGTTTACAGGAAACCCATTCAACAGTTTTAGATGAAGTGTTGTGGAAAAAGAACTGGGGGGCGAAATATATTTCTCCCAGGGACAAATAAATTCAAAAGGGGTGATGGTTTTAATTAACAATAATTTTGATCTAAATGTGCAAATTGTCCAAACAGATCCTCAAGGTAGATGGATTATTTTAAATATGTTATTGGACAATAAACAGATATGGCTTATTAACCTATACGATCCGAATAATGATGATCCAAGCTTCTTTGAAAATATATATAAGAATTTATCAACTCTACAAGCAACACTAGACTCTACTATTATGGTGGGAGATTTTAATATGGTCTTAAATACCTCTATGGACCGGAAAGGAAATCACACACTACAAACTATCACCCTCAGGCACTTAAGGAAATCATGAATGTCATGGATATATTGGAATTGGTGGATATATGGAGACTTAAATATCCTGACCTAGTGAGATATACATGGCGGAGGCTTAATCAAGCTAGTCGCCTTGACTACTTTCTTATACCATTCTCTCTGGCACCAAAACTTTAAAAAGTGTTGATAGGGGACAGAATGCGGTCGGATCATCACATAATTGGCATATATATTACTCTTACAGAATTTCCACGTGGGCGAGGATATTGGAAATTTAATCAAAGCCTACTTGATGATAAATTGTTTAGAACTAGGACAGAAGAATTTATAATTGACTTTTTCAGACATAACATAGGTACAGCAGATCCCCTTACTGTATGGGACACTTTTAAATGTGCCTTTAGAGGGAATGCAATTCAGTACTCATCTATAAAACAAAAGCAATTTAGATCAAAAGAGTCCATATTAACAAAGGAATTTGAAGGACTAACAGTACAGTTAGATAGCAATAAAAACGGTACTATAGAGGCACAGAATAAGTTAGAGGAAAAACAAAAATAAATGGAGGAACTTATTCAAGAAAGATCCAGTGTAATATATTATAAAAATAAAGCGAACTGGATGGAATATGGGGAAAAATGCACCAAATTCTTTTTCAATCTTCAATATAGAAATGCTACCAAAAAAATGTATTAAAACTTGTTACAAATGATGGAGTCACGCATGATTCACCAAATGATATTTTAAAAGAGGAAGTAAAGTACTTTAAGAATATGTTTTCATTTCAGGCTCCTCCATCTCCACTAACTGAAACTAATTGGATGGATTTTTTTCCTAATAATAATGTAAAATTAATATCTGTACAGAAAGACTCATGTGAAGGCCAAATTACAGAGGAGGAACTGCTTGGGGCAATTGGGGCCTTTAAGGATGGGAAAACTCCAGGGATGGATGGCATACCAGTGGAAGTATACAAAACCTTTTGGGGGGGGGGGGGGGGGCAGGGTAGCCCAGTGGCTAGAGCGTTGGACTAGCAACCGGAAGGTTGCAAGCTCAATTCCCCGAGCTGACAAGGTACAAATCTGTCGTTCTGCCCCTGAACAGGCAGTTAACCAACTGTTCCTAGGCTGTCATTGAAAATAATAATTTGTTCTTAACTGACTTGCCTAGTTAAATAAAGATTTTAAAAAATTTAAAATACTCAAAGGACCATTATTGGCTTGTTTTAACCACTCCTATATAAATGGTAGATTATCAGACACGTAACAAGAAGGTCTGATATCATTATTACTGAAACAGGACCCAAGTGCTATATATAAAGACCCAGTCCGTAAAAAAAATTGGAGACCCTTACACTTCAGTGTTGTGATGCAAAAATCCTAGCAAAATGCTTGTCACATAGAATTAAAAAAGTATTGTCAGATATTATTCATCCTAATCAGACAGTTTTTTTACATGGACGATACATTGGAGATAATATAAGACAAGTATTGGAAACAATAGAACACTATAAAATATCGGGGACACCAGGCCTGGTTGTCATAGCTGATTTTGAAATATATAAATGCCTAGAACATTTCAATTTTGGAGAAACTCTTATAAAATGGGTTAAGGTTATGTATAGTAACCCTAGGTGTAAAATAGTAAATAATGGCTACATCTCAGAAAATTTTTAACTATCTAGAGGAGTAAATCAAGGTTGTCCACTATTGGCATATCTATTTATTATTGCAATCGAAATGTTAGCTGTTAAAATGAGATCCAACAATAATATTAAGGGATTAGAAATTCATGGCTTAAAAACTAAGGTGTTATTGTTCACTGATGATTCATGGTTTATTTTAAATCCACAATTAGTGTCTCTCCACGGCCTCTTAGAGGATCTATATACTTTTGCTATCCTAACTGGATTAAAACCAAATTATGATGAATGTACCATATTACGTATTGGATCACAAAAAAATGCACATTTTACATTACCATGTAGTTGACCAATTAAATGGTCTGACGGAGATGTGGACATACTCGGTATAAAAATCCCAAAAGAAAGAAATGATCTCACTACAATACATTTTTATAGAAAGTTAGCAAAAATAGTTAAGATCTTGCTACCATGGAAAGGAAAATACCTGTCTATTTGTGGAAAAATCACCCTGATTAACTCTCCGAAATGGCTGATGTTGAGAGATAGATGGGAGGGGTTGGAGCTGAAGGGTGGGACTAATAACAAGATAAACAATGTAAAGCATACGGGATCTGTAAAATGTATATAGGTTCGGAACATTTGTGAAATAGCATAGTTACAAATAGAAATCAAACTGGATGGACATCAGAAATAGAGGAAGGACTAAGAACAAACAAGAGAGAACTATTGTAAAGTAGACTGTGTCTGTAAAATGTGTATACGATGTATAAATTGAAGGTAAAAGCAGAAGTGTTTATTAGTTTACTCCAATAGGGTTTGCGGGGAATAATAATAAAGGTATATATATTTTTTTAAGTATGTATGTCTATATAGGTATGTGTATGTATATATGTGTATATGTATGCATGCGTGTATGGATATATATATTTACCCAAAAAACATGGGGGATTGGAAATGATGCAGACAATTACATTGGAAGCAACATTCTTTCCACAATATTAAGCTTATCCACACCTTAAAAAAGATAAAATAGAAGAAAAAAGAAAAGAAAATAGTAGCGCCTTAAGGGGTAACTAGCCCCCCCTAAGAACAATGTCTAATTGCTGACACAAAAAAGCAACGAAAAAATTGGTATGTGTATGAAGGTCATGCTGAGGTGAATAAACTATAAAGGGGAAACAAATGGCTACAGTTTACACTTTTTTAGGTATTTAATTAAATTTATGTAACCTTTATTTAACCGGGAAGGGCTCATTGAGATTTAAAATCTCATTTTCAAGAGCGTCCTGGCCAAGATAGTCAGCACCAAGTCATTAAAACAAACAACATGAAAAACTACAAGTAATCTAGTAAAAAACATAGAATTCACAAGATTATAACAAAATCAAAAACATCAAATTAAAAACATTGACAGGTCAGGGAATCAGTCTCAAGATCATTAAAGATTATTTAAAAATACCAATCGATACAAGTTCTTCCAGTTTAAAAGTATTTTGTAAGGCGTTCCAAGACGATGGCACAAAAGTCCTTCTACCAAATTCAGTTCGGACATTTGGAACAGTTAGCAGGATAAAGTCCAGCGAACGAAGAGAGCACCCACCACATTTCTGAACAATAAAAATGGCCAAATAAAAAGGTAGTAAACCCAAAATGGCTTTGTAAATAAAAGTATACCAGTTTCTAAGCCTACGAGTGACTAGAGAAGGCCAGCCAACACTGGTATACAAAGTGCAGTGGTGCGTAAGGGTTTTGCTGTTTAAAATACATCTCAAAGTGCCGTGGTAAAGGGTGTCATTTGAGCTCAAACACTGAGCGGAAGCATTCATATATAAAATATCCCCATAGTCTAGTAAAGGCATAAATGTAGCTGATCCTAGCCTCCTTCTGGCTTCAAAAGAAAAACAGGCCTTATTCCTAAAAATAAAATCCCAATTTCAGCTTCAATTATTTTGTCAGTTGTCGAATATGCAATTTAAAAGAGAGGCCGTCATCAATTAAAATTCCAAGATATTTATATGAGGTTACAATCTCAATCTCATTGCCCTGACAGGTAATAATAGGTGAAAAGTTCAGAGGTTTATTTCTTGCTTTAGAAAAGTTTAGTTTTGTCAGTATTGAGGATAAGCTTCAATTGACACAAGGTATGTTGAACAGTATAAAAAGCAGTTTGCAAGTTCTTGAAAGCTTTTGTAAGAGACGAGGCACAACAGTCAATAACAGTATCATCAGCATAAAAATGAAGTTGTGCATTTTGGACATTTTTGTCTAAATTATTTATATAAATAGTGAATAAGAGAGGACCAAGTGCAGAGCCTTGGGGCACACCAGTACAGACAGACGATTTAACAGACATACGCCCATCAAATTGAGTGCACCGAGTTCTATTTCCGTTGTTGTTTATAATTAATAAAAAAATATATTAATTGGATTATAATATTGGAATGAAATATAACTAATAACATTAACATTGGAATATAACATATAATAACAATAACTCATAACTTAACTAATTAATTCAGTGTAACATTGATGTGGCAATTATCTTATGCTCTGCTATTGCACGATTCTAATTTGTACATAGGTCACAAATAAAGCTATCTCCAGTAAAATTGGAGCACAAAATTGGAGCCCACCTCCTGCACTACTCACGCCTAATCCAGTCCCTCCCTGTGACTGAAAACAGGGGGAGGGATGCCAATTGAAAAGCTCTCTCTTAACAACTTAGCTAGCTATCTAGCTATATCACATAAAATGCTGTGTAAAATAGCTAAAAGGCTATAAGGTTGCATTAACAGTAAAGCTATCAGTGACTAGTGGAAGCATTTACAACTGCAATTAAGTTACGTTATCTTTTTTGATGTATTTTACTTCAGACGATCTGGTAGTAAGGTTGCTAGCTAGCACTCCTAGCAGCTTATGCTAAATAGCTAGTTGGCTAGCATTTACTGCTAGTGATGTTTCAAGCTACCAAGTTAGCATAAACTAGCGCTAACTGGGATGGTCATTGTCTAAAGGTAGAAACACATTCATAACCATTAACGTAACAACATATTACCACTTTACGCAAATGTTATAATATTATGTTATAATGGTAGCCTACCATCGCCTGATATGGCCTGTTAGTGACTTTACCATGTGAAAGGTAAATAAATGAACAGGTAAATAGCCTAGGCTACAAAGAGATTCAGCACCAAAGACAGCAATCAGAATTCTGGCTGTGTGGTGCCAGAACAACAACCTCTCCCTCAATGTGAGCAAGACAAAGGAGCTGATCGTGGACTACAGGATAAGGCGGGCCAAACAGGCCCCCATTAACATCGACAGGGCTGAAGTGGAGCGGGTCGAGAGTTTCAAGTTCCTTGTTGTCCACATCAACAACGAACTATCATGGTCCAAACACACCAAGACAGTTGTGAAAAGGGCATGACAAAACCTTTCCTCCCCCAGGAGACTGGAAAGATTTGGCATGGGTCCCCAGATCCTCAAAAAGTTATACAGCTGCACCATCGAGAGCATCCTGACAGGTTGCATCACCTCCTGGTATAGCATCTGACTGTAAGGGTAGTGCATACGGCCCAGTACATCACTGGGGCCAAGTTTCCTGCCATCCAGGACCTACAGTGCCTTGCGAAAGTATTCGGCCCCCTTGAACTTTGCGACCTTTTGCCACATTTCAGGCTTCAAACATAAAGATATAAAACTGTATTTTTTTGTGAAGAATCAACAACAAGTGGGACACAATCATGAAGTGGAACGACATTTATTGGATATTTCAAACTTTTTTAACAAATCAAAAACTGAAAAATTGGGCGTGCAAAATTATTCAGCCCCCTTAAGTTAATACTTTGTAGCGCCACCTTTTGCTGCGATTACAGCTGTAAGTCGCTTGGGGTATGTCTCTATCAGTTTTGCACATCGAGAGACTGACATTTTTTCCCATTCCTCCTTGCAAAACAGCTCGAGCTCAGTGAGGTTGGATGGAGAGCATTTGTGAACAGCAGTTTTCAGTTCTTTCCACAGATTCTCGATTGGATTCAGGTCTGGACTTTGACTTGGCCATTCTAACACCTGGATATGTTTATTTTTGAACCATTCCATTGTAGATTTTGCTTTATGTTTTGGATCATTGTCTTGTTGGAAGACAAATCTCCGTCCCAGTCTCAGGTCTTTTGCAGACTCCATCAGGTTTTCTTCCAGAATGGTCCTGTATTTGGCTCCATCCATCTTCCCATCAATTTTAACCATCTTCCCTGTCCCTGCTGAAGAAAAGCAGGCCCAAACCATGATGCTGCCACCACCATGTTTGACAGTGGGGATGTTGTGTTCAGGGTGATGAGCTGTGTTGCTTTTATGCCAAACATAACGTTTTGCATTGTTGCCAAAAAGTTCAATTTTGGTTTCATCTGACCAGAGCACCTTCTTCCACATGTTTGGTGTGTCTCCCAGGTGGCTTGTGGCAAACTTTAAACGACACTTTTTATGGATATCTTTAAGAAATGGCTTTCTTCTTGCCACTCTTCCATAAAGGCCAGATTTGTGCAATATACGACTGAGTCTCCCACCTCAGCTGTAGATCTCTGCAGTTCATCCAGAGTGATCATGGGCCTCTTGGCTGCATCTCTGATCAGTCTTCTCCTTGTATGAGCTGAAGGTTTAGAGGGACGGCCAGGTCTTGGTAGATTTGCAGTGGTCTGATACTCCTTCCATTTCAATATTATCGCTTGCACAGTGCTCCTTGGGATGTTTAAAGCTTGGGAAATCTTTTTGTATCCAAATCCGGCTTTAAACTTCTTCACAACAGTATCTCGGACCTGCCTGGTGTGTTCCTTGTTCTTCATGATGCTCTCTGCGCTTTTAACGGACCTCTGAGACTATCACAGTGCAGGTGCATTTATACGGAGACTTGATTACACACAGGTGGATTGTATTTATCATCATTAGTCATTTAGGTCAACATTGGATCATTCAGAGATCCTCACTGAACTTCTGGAGAGAGTTTGCTGCACTGAAAGTAAAGGGGCTGAATAATTTTGCACGCCCAATTTTTCAGTTTTTGATTTGTTAAAAAAGTTTGAAATATCCAATAAATGTCGTTCCACTTCATGATTGTGTCCCACTTGTTGTTGATTCTTCACAAAAAAATACAGTTTTATATCTTTATGTTTGAAGCCTGAAATGTGGCAAAAGGTCGCAAAGTTCAAGGGGGCCGAATACTTTCGCAAGGCACTGTATTTAATAGGCTTTGTCAGAGGAAAGCTCATAAAATTGTCAGAGACTCCAGTCACCCAAGTCAGAGACTGTTTTCTCTGCTACCGTACGGCAAGTGGTACCGGAGCGCCAAGTCTAGGACCAAAAGGCTCCATAACAGCTTCTACCCCCAAGCCATAAGACTGCTGAACAATTAATCAAATGGCCACCAGACAATTTACATTGACACCCCCTCATTTGTTTTGTACACTGCTGCTAGTCGCTGTTTATTATCTATGCATAGTCACTTCACCCCTACCTAGATGTACATATTACCTCAACTAACTTGTACCCCTACACACTGACTCGGTACCGGTACCCCCTTTATATAGCCTCGTTATTGTTATTTTGTGTAAATTGTCATTATTTTTTACTTTAGTTTATTTGGTAAATATTTTCTTAACTCTTCTTGAACTGCACTGTTGTTTAAAGGCATTTAAATAAGCATTTCACGGTAAGGTCTACACTTCTTGTGTTTGGCGCATGTGACAAATTTGATTTGAATTCCCGCATTTTGACAGATAGGTCCAACAGATGAAAAACAATAAGCAGTTTATTGTAATAACTTGATGTTCCTAAACAGACTTCCTACAATCACCGACACCTTTCATTCAATGGGCATTGCACATAGGCCCAATGAGTCCAAACTTTTCACAGAATCTGCATGGAGAACAATGATGTCCAATCGAAAGTAATAACGTGAATGTCTGTTGACTGTTTTGTTGCTCATGATATTTTAATAAAACAGGCTACTGATTAGGCTATTGAGCACCTCATCCGGCAACATCGGTGTCATAACCAACTGCGTTAATGCTAAGACCAGCTTTTGGTGAGTCTTAAATATCACCAGTAGCGCTTCTTGAAATTGGCACATTGGCACACGTTTTTAAGGACACACCTGAAATATGTCCACCCCTCCCACTTCAGCGCAAGCGTGCTGATATAAGACAGGTAAATTACAGAGCAAATAGCAGAGCGCTGGCTAGCAGAGGATGCTGTTGACACGAGAGAGAGAGAGAGAGAGAGAGAGAGAGAGAGAGCGAGAGAGAGAGAGAGAGAGAGAGAGAGAGAGAGCTGCTCCATTGTGGATTCCAGTGAATCAGGGATTGGATTGGTCCAGTGGATGGGCTAGGCACCAGACAAATACCAAAGCATGTCAGTGCATGCTTATTGTTGACTAGAAGACAGTTGAAAAACATGTCTGTTTTGACACATCGGACGTACGCACACACACACTTAACCACACACCCTCATGGGACACAGCCCAAGTGTGTGTGTGTGTGTGAGTACACCTAAATAAACACCCTATGCCTAATTAGCCAGTACTATCGCTCCAAGACAGGGCCACATAAAACACAGTGACACACAAACACACATATTCGACAAACACACGCGCAAACACACACACGCACATGCATACACACAAATACGTTAAACAGAGCACTGTGGATCGGTGCGCTGTCACATGCTGGGGTCTCTGTGTGATGTTCCCTGCACCAAGTTCACACACATATGAGCAAACACACACGTGATGACACAAACACGATTATCCTCTGGACTAAGCCCCTTTACACACAGAGACCTCACTTTCTCTCTCAGAGGAGAGACAACCATATGAAACACAGACAGACAGACAGACAGGCAGACAGACAGACAGGCAGGCAGGCAGGCAGGCAGGCAGGCAGGCAGGCAGGCAGGCAGGCAGGCAGGCAGGCAGGCAGGCAGACAGACAGACAGACAGACAGACAGACAGACAGACAGACAGACAGACAGACAGACAGGCAGGCAGGCAGGCAGGCAGGCAGGCAGGCAGGCAGGCAGGCAGGCAGGCAGGCAGACAGACACACACAATGTCGCACTAACAAGCTGGAGGTCACGATCATTACCTTTAGAAAGCCCCATTTCCAGCCCTCGCATTAGTTCCACACTCCACTCATTGGTAGTTGGAACACACATGAAACAGAAATGCCAGCCTGCCTTTGAATTGCTGCTACAGTAAGCAGCAGTGATCTACGGTACATGATTCGAATAGCAACCATGTCATAAATGTTTGACAGGCAATTCAAATATGCCTTTCACTATTCATTAATACTTCGGAGTTATTCGCTACTGACAAGTTATCAATTGGATAGTTTTCAGACAGCAACACACTACCGAAGTACACTCTTAGTCGAAAAAAGGTGCTATCTACAACCTTTAAAGGGTTCTTCAGTTGTCCCCATAGGAGAACCCTTTTTGGTTGCAGGTAGAACCCTTTTGGTTCCTTTCTAAAGAGGCTTCTACCTGGAACCCAAAAGGTTCTACCTGGAACCAAAAAAGATTATCCCATGGGGAAAGCCGAAGAACACTTTTGAAATACTCTTTTCTAAGAGTGTAGTGTATTAAACACTAATCCTAATGCCTGGCTGGCCTATCTTCTCAGATGACTGACGAGTCGTTTATTTGGGGGGAAATACAACATTACACAAGAAGCCAGGGAGGGGTCCTCATTAAGGGGGAGGGATTTGTCTTGTAGGATTATCTCATTTGCATAATGTTAATTATCCCGTGCGGCTACAAAGCCACCTGGTTGGGGAAGATAAAGGGAGAGAGACAGAGAAAGAAGTGAGAGAGGGAAAGTGTGGCTGATTAGCACGGGATCCTAGAGTCGTGAATACATTAACCGGATCCGAGCAGTGGAGAGACGGACAGGCAGGCAGGGAATGGCAGAAATAACTACTCTGCTCATCTCTCTCTTTCTTTCTCTCTCTCTCAATTACATTTCAATTGCTTGAAGTAACAATGTACTTTGGAGGTTATTCATGAACAATATCAATAATAACATCATAAAAGAATATATAATTAAGATAGTCACAAACAAGACAATCAGTAACAACAATAATCAAGATCTCGCTCTCTCTCTCTCTGTCTTTCTCGCTCTCTGTCTCTCTCTCTCTGACCTCTCTCTCTCTCTGACCTCTCTCTCTCTCTCTGTCTTTCTCGCTCTCTGTCTCTCTCTCTCTCTCTCTCTCTCTGTCTTTCTCGCTCTCTGTCTCTCTCTCTCTCTCTCTGTCTTTCTCGCTCTCTGTCTCTCTCTCTCTCTCTCTCTCTCTCTCTCTCTGTCTTTCTCGCTCTCTGTCTCTCTCTCTCTCTCTCTCTCTCTCTCTGTCTTTCTCGCTCTCTGTCTCTCTCTCTCTGACCTCTCTCTCTCTCTGTCTCTCTCTCTTTCTCTCTCTCTGTCTCTCTCTCTCTGACCTCTCTCTCTCTCTGTCTCTCTCTCTGACCTCTCTCTCTTTCTCTCTCTCTGTCTCTCTCTGTGACCTCTCTCTCTCTTTCTCTTTCTCTCTCTCTCTCTCTCTCTCTCTCTCTCTCTCTCTCTCTCTCTCTCTCTCTCCCTGTCTCTCTCTCAATTAAATTTAAGGGACTTTATTGGCATGGGAAACATATGTTTACATTACCAAAGCAATATGTTTACATTACCAAAGCAATATGTTTACATTACCAAAGCAAGTGAAATAGATAATAAACAAAAGGGAAATAAACAAGAAAAAATTAACAGTAAACATTACACTCACTGCCTCCCGAGTGGCGCAGTGGTCTAAGGCGCTGCATTGCAGTGCTAGCTGTGCCACAAGAGATCCTGGTTTGAGTCCAGGCTCTGTCGCAGCTGGGTGTCGACCGGGAGACCCATGTAGTGGTGCACAATTGACCCAGCATTGTCCGGTTTAGGGGAGGGTTTGGCCGGCAGGGATGTCCTTATCCCCTTGTGCTCTAGTGACTCCTGTGGCGGGCCGGGCGCATGCACGCTGACACAGTTACCAGGTGTATGGTGTTTCCTCTGACACATTGGTGTGGCTGGCTTCTGGGTTAAGTGGGCATTGTGTCAAGAAGCAGTGTGGCTTGGTTAGGTCATGTTTCGGAGGACACACGACTCTTGACCTTCGCCTCTCCCGAGTTTAGGTCGAGTTATGTATAGTTTCTGGTTTGCTCTAGGGCAAACTAGATGGAATATTTATTTGTGGTCTTAGCTACTGGACCTTTCTTAGAACATAATTATTTTTGTCTTACTGAGGTCTGACAGAATCTGTGCAGAAGATCTAGGTGCTGCTGTAGGATCTCCTTGGTTGGGGACAGATGCACCAGATAATCAGCCTAGACATTTAACTTACGATTCTAGTGAGGCCGGGTGCTGCAGGCTAGTCTAGTGCACTCGCCAATTCGTTGATATATCTGTCCATATTGGGTGGGGCATACTTGTTGTGTGTGTACATGGATTTCATAATGTCGTATGTTTTTCACCCAACACCACTTTCTGTCGATTTGTATAACAGACCCTCATGCCAAATTAAGTTGAAAGCTTTTTTGAAATCTACAAAGCATGAGAAGACTTTGCCTTTGTTTGTTTGTTTGTCAATTAGGGTGTGCCAGGTGACTATGTGGTCTGTCGTACAGTCATTTGGTTAAAAAATAAAAAACAATTGGACATTTTCTCAGTACATTGTTTTCGCTGGGGGAATGTATGAGTCGGCTGTTATTTATAATGCAGAGGATTTGACGCATATCCCCCGGTAATTATTGGGGTCAAATTTCTTTCCACTTTTGTGGATTGGGGTGATTAGTCCTTAGTTCAAAATATTAGGGAAGATGCCAGAGCTGAGGATGATGTTAAAGAGTTTAAGTATAGCCAATTGGAGTTCGTGGTCTGTACATTTTATCATTTCATTTAGGATACCATCAACCCCAAAGCCCTTTTTGGGTTGGAGGGTTTGTATTTTGTCCTGTAGTTCATTCAAGGTAATTGGAGAATTCAGTGGGTTCTGGTATTCTTTAATAGTTGATTCGAAGATTTGTATTTGATCATGTATATGTTTTTGCTGTTTGTTCTTTGTTTGTAGAGCCAAAAATATTGGAGAAGTGTTTTATCCATACCATCTCCATTTTGGATAGATAACTCTTCGTGTTTGTGGTTCTTTGTTTACCAATTTTCCCAGAAGTGGTTAGATTTTATAGATTCTTCAATTACACTGAGCTGATTTCTGACATGCTGTTCCTTCTTTTTCCGTAGTGTATTTCTGTATTGTTTTAGTGATTCACCATAGTGAAGGTGTAGGCTCAGGTTTTCTGGTTCTCTATGTTTTTGATTGGATAGGTTTCTCAATTTCTTTCTTAGGTTTTTGCATTCTTCATCAAACCATTAATTGTTGTTAATTTTCTTAGGTTGTCTGCTTGAAATGTTTAGATTTGATAGGGAAGCCGAGAGGTCAAATATACTGCTTAGGTTTTCTACTACCAAGTTTACACCTTCACTATTTTAATGAAACCCTTTGTCCAGGAAATGGTCTAGAAGGGATTGAATTTGTTGTTGCCCAATTTTTTTGGGGTAGATTTCCACACTATTTTCCTTCCATCTATAGCATTTCTTAATATTATTCAATTCCTTTGGCTTTGATGCCACGTGATTGAGAACTGGTTTATCCTCTACTCATGTTCAAGTAGAGTGTGATTTTGCTGTGATCTGCAAAGGGTGTCAGTGGACTGACTGTGAATGATCTAAGAGACTCTGGGTTGATGTCAGTGATAAAGTAGTCTACAGTACTACTGCCAAAATCAAATCAAATCAAATGTATTTATATAGCCCTTCGTACATCAGCTGATATCTCAAAGTGCTGTACAGAAACCCAGCCTAAAACCCCAAACAGCAAGCAATGCAGGTGTAGAAGCACGGTGGCTAGGAAAAACTCCCTAGAAAGGCCAAAACCTAGGAAGAAACCTAGAGAGGAACCAGGCTATGTGGAGTGGCCAGTCCTCTTCTGGCTGTGCCGGGTGGAGATTATAACAGAACATGGCCAAGATGTTCAAATGTTCATAAATGACCAGCATGGTCGAATAATAATAAGGCAGAACAGTTGAAACTGGAGCAGCAGCACAGCCAGGTGGACTGGGAACAGCAAGGAGTCATCATGTCAGGTAGTCCTGGGGCAGGTCCTCCGAGAGAGAGAAAGAAAGAGAGAAGGAGAGAATTAGAGAACGGACACTTAGATTCACACAGGACACCAAATAGGACAGGAGAAGTACTCCAGATATAACAAACTGACCCTAGCCCCCCGACACATAAACTCCTGCAGCATAAATACTGGAGGCTGAGACAGGAGGGGTCAGGAGACACTGTGGCCCCATCCGAGGACACTTTGCCAAAGCACAGCCCCCACACCACTAGAGGGATATCTTCAACCACCAACTTACCATCCTGAGACAAGGCTGAGTATAGCCCACAAAGATCTCCGCCATGGCACAACCCAAGGGGGGGCGCCAACCCAGACAGGATGACCACATCAGTGAATCAACCCACTCAGGTGACGCAAAAGATGAGCTATAGGTGTACCTACCATAGGAGTCCCCTCGAAGCCTACCATTGACTATGTACATACCCAGCGTCCGACGGAGCTGCAGGAGTTGTGACCCGTTGTTGTTGGTTATGTTGTCGTAGTTGTGTCTAGGGGGGCATATGGGGGAGGGAATGATGTCACTTCCAGGTATGTGTTTGTCCCCCTGTAAGCTGAGTGTGTCAGGTGCTTGTCCAGTTCTGACATTTAGGTCGCCACAGACTAGTACATGTCCCTGAGCCTGGAAATTGTTGATCTCCCCCTCTGGGATGGAGAAGCTGTCATCATTAAAGTATGGGGATTCTTTCTCTCGCTATCTTTCTTTTTTTCTCTCGCTCTCTCTCTCCCTCTCCCTCTCCCTCCCTCCCTCCCTCTCCCTCTCGCTCGCTCTCTCTCTCTCAGATATGCTAAAAAATCAGCGGACCATGGCTCTCCTTATGGAGTCTTGTTAGACCTTGTATTATCATGGTGTTGTGACTGCTTGTATGCTCCATTGTTACCTCTACCAACCCAGCTACAAATGTAGGATCTTAATTTGAGCCAGTTTGCTACAGCAGGAAAATAATCCTTCAGCAACAGGAAATGTGAATTATTATGTGGATTATAATTCATAGATTTTTTTTTTGTAAGGGTGGATACATTTTGAAATGTCTGTAACACCATAGAAATATAATTAATAGAACGGTTGTCACTATTCAAGTCAATGATGGCATAATGGGTGGCTGGTGGCCATTGCGAATGTAGCCATAGGAGCAACCCACAAAAAAATATTGCGATATGGGGGAGGTGAATGGTCAGGGTACAATATATGCAAATAAATACTTTAGTATTTACTATAGTTAAAATAAAGTGAAGTGTTTTTGAGGACACTAATGTAGTATTTACTACAGTGTTTTTTGTGTGGGTAATACTGTATGTAGTATTTACTATAGTATTCTACAGTGTACAACAACATTCTATAATAAAGTACTATAAAGAATAAAGAAAATAATGTACTTTTTACTCAATACATTTTCCCTGGCATCCAATTTAGCAGGACAGGAAAATGGTCTAATTCAAACTTATCAAGTGAACATCCCTAGTCATCTCTACTGCCTCTGATCTGGGTGACTCATTAAACACACATGCTTCATCTGTAAATTATGTTTGAGTGTTTGAGAGTGCCCCTGGCTATGAATAATAAAAAATAAAATAGAAATACAATTGTGCCATTTGGTTTGCTTAATATAAGTAATTTGAAATGATTTATACTTGTACTTTTGATACTTAAGTATATTTAAAACCAATGACTTCCTTTTATTTTAGTAATTGTATACTAATGTATCTTTACTTTTACTCAAGTATGACGATTGGGGACTTTCACCACCGCTGCTAACATTTTGTCCTCAAATTACTTTCTTCTGAAAATACCTCTCATCTTCTGTGACAACTTCGTCCTCTCCTTCAGTGTCGAACGAAGCATGTAATTATGTGATCTTTGCACTGCCCGAACAACCCCAGGCAATATCAATCAGTAGCCGAGTCAAACTGCGCAGTTTCGCACGCTGTCCAACGAGAGGCAGGCCTATTCCTGATCTGGGAAATCTGAGCGTCACCTTCAGCATTCAAATGTTTTGTAAAATGGCTTGAGCAATATTAGGCTTTATTAGT
This sequence comes from Oncorhynchus kisutch, assembly GCF_002021735.2. Taxonomy (NCBI): domain Eukaryota; kingdom Metazoa; phylum Chordata; class Actinopteri; order Salmoniformes; family Salmonidae; genus Oncorhynchus; species Oncorhynchus kisutch. The sequence continues at coordinate 39,674,046 of NC_034183.2, forward strand.
TGCGTGACAACCAATTCAATTTGCTCTGTTATTTTTGATCAAATGTGCCGTTGAATCTTTTGTTTTACCGGAATAAAAGTAAACTAAGCTATGGTTGGAGACACAACTCTCATCTCGCTATAGGTAGGCCACATTCTGATTGGGCCTTACATTAGATTTGATTTTAATTGTTCAGGTTCACCATCAGCGATAGTTTTAGTAGTTTTGCTTTAAACAATCAATATATATGTGGTCATTAGATATACAGGCTAAAGTTGATAATTTCATAACAAGGACTGCATTGTCAAAGCAGAAGAAGAAGAGAATCTCACTCAGTCTGTCAAAACATTGCCACACCCACCCCCCAATTTATAGTGCGGTGGTAGATGCCCAGTTTCCCTTATGGCTCAGCCGTAGACGTATACATCATATTTATATATACACACACACACATAGAAGTCTGCTCAGACAGATCCAGCTCAGAGATGTGCCCAGCTCATGAGCTCCATCAGCAGCAGATTTTTAATTTAGAATGGAATAATGAATATGATTACGCAACAAATGTGAGTGCATCGATTCATATCACGCCGAACCAAATGGCATCGATTCGTTCCTCAATGGTATCGGAGACCATGTATCTAGACACGCATCGAACCGTCTTGAAAGGGAAAGATGTACATCCCTAGACAGTAACCCTTCCACTGCTGGATCAGAGAGGGCTGCAGAGCTGCTCACCTCCAAGGGGAAACAGGAGGAGTTGCTGCTCTCTGGGTTTCTAATTTGAGTTAGCCGCCAAGCTAGGCTTAAATAACGCACACAAGGAAATGACCTGCTTAGACATTGTTGAAGTGCTGCTGTAGAGGAAGAGAGGAAAAGTGTCTGAGTCAGTTGGAGGGTTTTTAGGACAAATCCTCTATTACCCTCAATTGGTATATTTTTTGGGGGGGTGGGACACTTTAAAGGAAAGCAGACCCAGTTGCCATGAAAATGCGATCTTTTTTTTATTTTATTTCCCCTCTCTTTAACTACATCAGAATATGCCTTTGTGACGAAGCCAATTCCCAGTTGACGCTATTTCTGTCTGTATTTAAGACAGTGCCTCAAGCTTTAGTCCATCGGGCTCACTTGGGCTGATGATGTCTCATAGGGATTTTCTTGAAGGTCTATGTCCCTAGAGTTGGAACACATGTGATAGCAGGGCAGTAATGGCAGCTTTCTCTGGGATATCGCTCTTTCTTTCATCCCTCCATCCCATTCATTTTCCCCATAGGGATATGACCCTATGACAAACAATGTCAGTATACAACACACATGCCCTTTAATCATAAAGTGTATCATTGGGAAGCTTAGATTCACACCTATACATCAGACACGTTTACCGAATGTGGATTCGCGCATTAACCCAACAGAAGCCTTTTCACAATATGGCCGCCAAACAACTCAATTAGGTCTCATAGGAACCATTTTGCATCACCATACCTGTATGAAGATATCATTGCAGTATTTCACTCTCAACAGTTTCCTGTGTGTATCAATAATGGTCCATCACCCAAAGGACATCCGGACAACTTTACACAACTATGGAAAGCAATGGCGTGGTGCATTGGAAGCATTGGGGCTCCCGAGTGGCGCAGCGATCTAAGGCACTGCATCTCAGTGCTAGAGGAGTCACTATAGACACCCTGGTTCAATTCCAGGTTGTATCACAACCGGCTGTGATTGGGAGTCCCTTAGGGTGGCGCACAATTGGCATAGTGTTGTCCGGTGGAGGCCGTCATTGTAAATAAGAATTGGTTCTTAACTGATGTGCTTAGTTAAATAAAGGTTCAATTTAAAAAAATGACTAAACGAATTGGAGTCATCATGGGCCAGCATCCCTGTGGAATGCTTTCGACACCTTGCAGTCCATGCCCCGATGAATTAAGGCTGTTCTGAGTGCAAAAGGGGGTGCAACTCAAGATTAGGAAGGTGTTCCTAATGTTTTGTACACTCAGTGTATAAAGAGTGAACAATGTTATACAGTATACAATGTTATATATCCTATTAACAGTTTACAGTTTTGGGCGTATACCCACGTGCCATTTCCTCATTGGTTTTTAGGGGCATATACCCACGTGTCATCTCCTCATTTGGTTTTTAGGGGCATATACCCACATGGGTGATTGTAAGATGAACTGAGGTCCACAATCAGTTCATCTTTGTGGTAATGCAACGTAAAGTTGGTTGCCAGCCGCCATATGAAGTCCAAAGAAGAAAAAGAAGCCTGAAGGAAGGAGGAGAGATGAGGAGAAACAACCTGCGTGTCTTGATCGCGCCAGGTGTGGGTGAACAAAACAACTTATGCGCGATGGCGTGCATGCGGTTTGGCCAGCATGTAATGCTGTGGTATTATGCATTCATCACTGGGCCTCTGATTACAGGTACAGATCTAATATTAATCCATGCACCTACAGCCACTTCAAAAAGCCCATAGAGGATATGAGCACTCTCTCTCTCTCTCTCTCTCTCTCTCTCTCTCTCTCTCTCTCTCTCTCTCTCTCTCTCTCTCTCTCTCTCTGTCCATATTCAATACAATATTTCCCTCCTCTGTGAATAATGCAGAAGGAGCTTTGTTCACTTCCCACATAACTAGCAGGAAATGAGTAATTGTCTATGATGGAGAGGGAAGAGAGATAGAGAGAGAGAGGTTCAGATCTGGCTGATGAAAACCATGTCCATTACTGAGAGTTAACACATTCTTCTTCCAGTAGAGGGAAGACTTATAAATCGTTATGGAACGGCAGCCAGTTGTAAAAAAAAATTAAAACAATTTCAACAGAATGTAGTCATTTAGCAGACACTCTTATCCAGAGCAACTTACAGGAGCAATTACCATTAATTGCCTTGCTCAAGGGCACATCAACATCAACCTAGTTGGCTCGGGGATTCGAACCAGTGACCCTTCTGTTCCTTAACTGCTAGGCTACCTGCCACAGTTTTTATGACATTATTGGAGGTGTGATGAATAGTTTGTGCCAATAGAGGTATTAAGCTCTCCGAGGTGGAGACATTTTTCGTTGGTGTTATCATCGCCTCCAAGCTTTCCTCTTTCAGGAACAAATTAATACAAGAACTAAAAAGGGTTATTCTCAACCAAAGGAGCATAACAGTGAAGACCGGCAGGAGATATTCTGTACTCTCTCAACCCATTTCTGTCATCGCAATATTACCACTTCATCATACAAAAAGGCTGACTGGTGTGGTCTTCATGTTCACTCCGCCATCATGACACCACTTCATTACTGTAAAATAAAAACTCCCTGGGTACAATTAGCTCCTCTCTTAAATACCATAAAACTTTTAGCACATAAACTATACTCCATAGGTGTTCCTGCTATACAGTAGATCAGTCAGATAGATGGTGGTGCACACAGAAAGTTACAGCTACATCCAAAGCACAGTTATTAAATGCTTGTCCTCCTCAGTGTTATCATATGTGAGCACTTACAGCTTGTGAAGTGAACTGGCTACATGATTTCCTGTTAACGGCAGGTGCGCTGAATAACTACCCGTCATAAGGCTATTCACAAACCTTTGTATTCATTTACTAGGATTCCTTTTCTATGATAATGTCACTCTTCTTGAGATACATACAGTTGAAGTCGGATGTTTACATACACTTAGGTTGGAGTCATTAAAACTCGTTTTTCAAACACTCCACACATTTCTTGTTAACAAACTACAGTTTTGGCAAGTCAGTTACGACACCTACTTTGTGCATGACAAGACCTCAGACAAAAATGGTACGTACAATAGCACGCAAGTATAAACATCATGGGACCACGCAGCCGTCATACCGCTCAGGATAGGGGGCAGCATTTTCACTTTTGGATGAATAGCGTGCCCAGAGTGAACTGCCTCCTACTCTGTCCCAGATGCTAATATATGCATATTATTATTAGTATTGGATAGAAAACACTTTGAAGTTTCTAAAACTGTTTGAATGATGTCTGTGAGTATAACAGAACTCATATGGGAGGCGACATCTGAGGTTTGTAGTTTTTCAAAGCTTGGCCTACCGAATACACATTGAGATATGTATGAGGTTGCACTTCCTAGGGCTTCCACTAGATGTCAACCGTCTTTAGAAACTGGTTTGAGGATTCTACTATGAAGGAGGGGCTCATGAGACCTCTTTGAGTCAGTGGTCTGGCAAAGAGCCTCGCGCGCTCCCGACAGAGTTACTTCTCGTTTCAGTGCTTTTCTGAAGACAAAGGAATTCTCCGGTTGGAACATTATTGATGTTTTATGTTAAAAACATCCTAACGATTGATTCCTTACATTGTTTGACATGTTTCTAAAGGACTGTAACGGAACATTTAAAGTTTTTGTCTGGATGAAGTGCCTGCGCCTCATGAAGATGGATTACTGGGCTGAACACGCTAACAACAAGTGGCTATTTGGACATAAATGACGGACTTTACGGAACTGTATGGAACAAATCAGTCATTTATTGACGACCTGGGATTCCTGGGAGTGCCGTCTGATAAAGATCATCAAAGGTAAGTGAATATTTATGTTGTTGTTTATGTTGTTGTCTATCTTTAATTCTGTGAATAACACTTGTATCTTTTATTAATGTTTATTATGAGTATTTCTGCAAAATCACTGGATGTTTTGGAATGAAAACATTACTGCATGTAAGGCGCCAATGTAAACGGAGATTGTTGGATATAAATATGCACATTATAGAATAAAACATACATGTATTGTGTAACATGATGACCTATGAGTGTCATCTGATGAAGATCATCAAAGGTTAGTGATTAATTGTATCTATATTTCAGATTTTTGTGACTCCTATCTTTGGCTGGAAAAATGGCTGTGTGTTTTTTCCGAACATAATCATATGTAGTGCTTTCGCTGTAAAGCATTTTTGAAATCGGACACGATGGGTAGATTAACAAGATGTTTATCTTTCATTTGCTGTAATTGGACTTGTTAACGTGTGAAAGTTACATATTTAAAAAAAATATTTTTGAATTTCGCCCACTGCCTTTTCAGAGGAATGTTGTCGAGGGGTTCCACCTGCCCTAGAAAGGTTAAAGCTTGGTCGCAAATGGATCTTCCAAATGGACAATGACCCCAAGCATACTTCCAAAGTTGTGGCAAAATGGCTTAAGGACAACAAAGGCAAGGTATTGGAGTGGCCAGACCAAACCCCTGATGTCAATCCTATAGAAAATGTGTGGGCAGAACTGAAAAAGCGTGTGGAGCAAGGAGGCCTACAAACTTGATTCAGTTACACCAGCTCTATCAGGATGAATGGGCCAAAATTCACCCAATTTATTGTGGGAAACTTGTGGAAGGCTACCCGAAATGTTTGACCCAAGTTAAACAATTTAAAGGCAATGCTACCAAATACTAATTGAGTGTATGTAAACTTCTGACCCACTGAGAATGTGATGAAATAAATAAATCATTCTCTCTACTATTAGTCTGACATTTCACATTCTTAAAATAAAGTGGTGATCGTAACTGACCTAAGATAGGGAATTTTTACTTGGATTAAATGTCAGGAATTGTGAAAAATTGAGTTTAAATGTATTTGGCTAAAGTGTATGTAAACTTCCGACTTCAACTGTATGTACATAGAGACACAGTGTTGAACATCCATACCACCCCAGTACCAGCCCCCAACCCAATGTACTGTAGTTCCAGGTTGCAGGGGCCCGACCCTCCCTTTTGCCCCAGGCCAGGGGCCCTGATGTGGGGAGGAATGTAGGGGCTTAGTGGAACCAGACTTGGGGGTGTGGGCTAGGGAGAGGGGGAGAACGCTGTGCTCTGTCTCACCCCTGGAGCCCACAGCACAGCCAGATGGAACATATTAGCCAAGCCTCTGCCTCCATTCCAACAAGGAGATGGATGGATTAGAGTTAGTGGACCCTGCAATCTAGAGACTAGAGACAGGGGAAAGAAGGGAACATCATCCCTACAGGACACACACAGGCTGGACACTTAAAGGCTGATACAACCCACAGAAAGGGGACATGAGAGGGACATTAAGCTGGTCGCAAGGACACAACAGGCTACAGTGAGAGGAAATAGTTTGGTGAATCTTTTTACGTTCAAATAATTATTTAACAGAATGGTGCATATATTTGGTTGTTTTTACCTGTTAAACTCACACACACACAGATCATGCTGATGGTGATATTTATAGAGAATGCAATGTAGGTAAAGTCACGAAAAGTGCAGACATTAAGTATACATGGAAAGGGTACACCTGATGGTCATTGTAAAGCCATGCATTTCCTTCTCCATCCACATGACACAGGAGGTCGTGGTGGTAATGACTGGAGCGGAAATCAGTGGAATGGTGTCATATAGATCAAACACATGGTTCCCAGGTGTTTGATGTCCTTCCATTTGCTCTGTTCCGGACCTTATTATGAGCCGTTCTCCCCTCCACTGCCACATGATCTTGTACGGATCCTCCACATGCACTGCTAATCTAGCTCATCGTTTACAATAGGAAAAGTAAAATGGGGAAAGGAGTTTGAGTTTGATGTTTCCTCACCTGTCTGTCTTATTTAAAAAAAAAATCAAACTCCATCACTTAAAAGCCCTGATTGCTGTGGCCATTTTAAGTTGACAGGCTTGAAAATCTGTGCAGTCGTTTTGGCACAGTGACTCACTACCCAAACCAGATGCAACCGTTTTCAAGTGTTCAAGAGACGTCATGTGATCTCCTACTGCTATCAAGTGGAAGATCTGGGATTCAGACAGGGGATATATTTACGTCAATGGATAGGTAGAGACTTCAGCTTTTTCCTATGTATGTCATTCCTGTAAGACAAAATAAAAAATGCTTCCTATGGGAATTTGCACATGTTTAGAGTGCCACCATCAAGTAAAAGAGCTGACTTTTCCCCCTTTTCTTAAAAAATCCCTTTGGAACAGTTATTTGCAACATTTTATTTCAAACCTAGACTTTCAAATCTCTTATTTGGGGGGGGGGGGGGGGGGGGGGGTGTACTTTATAGGGGTAGTATACAATATTATGTGCCGTTTAGAAAATGCCACCAGAGGGCGCCAGAGTTTTATTGGATCCCAAAGAAGGAAAAAAGCAATTAATAGGTTATTAGTTTTATTATAATTGTAACCTTTTTTAGAAAGTACCTAGTAAAACTAAGTGCTACCAGCATATCTATGATGATGATAGTATTACACAGCCCAGTGAAAATTGTCTTAGTCATGAGCTGTAGTACATTCCCTTCTTCTTGTCCTCTATACCCCAGAGTGACTCAGGAGGGGTCCTTTGTGCTCACTAACTGCAGTGTCATGGTACGGATTACCTTCCTCTGTCATTGACCCTGTTTTGCCTTCTTAAATGTCCTCCTTCCTGCTCATCCTTAAAGAGAATCCATTGTGTGTGTGTGTGTGTGTGTCAATGTCTGCCTTTACTCTCCTTACACAGTTTTGTGTCCCTAACCCAAAAAGCCAGAACATTCCACAGTCACATTCCACCCGGAACTCTGTGTCCTAGTAGGCTTGATTGTTCTCTGAGCGTTCATTGCATTGTTCAATCACAATTGTTTCTGTCCATTCACATGGACTTAACTGCAACCAAGGTCCTATTAAATTACTAGTATTTTGTTACAGGTGTTCTGAGCTCTCTGTTTTTGGTTATAAAGTCCTAAGGAAGGAGTTTTTTTTGTGTCAGGATTGGGTTAAAAAAAACTTTTACACATTCATACGTCATACAAACATTGAAGCGCAGGTAGCCTAGCAGTTAAACATCGCAGCGCTAGTTGTACTACCAGAGACTCTGGGTTCTCGCACAGGCTCTGTCACAGCCGGCGGCGACAGGTAGGTCTGTGGGGCGCCGTAAAATTGGCCTAGTGTCGTCCGGGTTAGGGAGGGTTTAGCCGGTAGGGATATCCTTGTCTTATCACGCACCAGCGACTCCTGGGCCGGGCGCAGTGCACGCTAACCAGGTCGCCAGGTGCACGGTGTTCCCTCCGACACATTGGTGCGGCTGGCTTCCGGGTTGGATGCGCGCTGTGTTAAGAAGCAGTGCGACTTGGTTGGGTTGTGTTTCGGAGGACGCATGGCTTTCGACCTTCGTCTCTCCCGAGCCCGTACGGGAGTTGTAGCGATGAGACAAGATAGTAGCTACTAAAACAATTGGATACCATGAAATTGGAGAGAAAAGGGGGTAAAATATTTTTTTAAGGAAATAAAATAAGAAAAAAAGACACATTTCGGTTGAATGCGTTCAGTTGTGCAACTGACTAGGTATCCCCTTACCTAAAATAGCATGTTTCCTATTGGTGAATTGTGCCCTTGTATTGGTTCATTAGCATCATCATGGATTACTACTGGAGCTCTGAGAGTTAATAGTCAGAGGCAAAGTCTCTGTTGAAGCCTGGTTCAATGCCCTGAGACGCACGAGGTAATGGACTGAGATTATCCAACAGCCAGAGGAGAGTAGAGAAGAGAAAGACCCTAACCCGAGCTTCACGTCCACACCCCAGTTTAACCATAGCCCTAACCCTAACCTTGGCCCTAACACATCCTCAACAATAAACCCACCCTTTTCTCAAAACAGATGCCTCCGGACAGGTCTGAGAGTATACTGTATATCACCAACTAACCACACACCGTTTAACAATCCACTAGAATGGCTTCACCAGGGGTTACTAGAGGTCATTCAAAACAGTACTTGGCCAAGTGTTGAGTTTCCAATTAGGTTCTTAAAAAGACTTCAGTTAACGACAAAATAGCTTCTCACCCTCAACGCTTGATGACGATAATATCTGTCTGTAATTAGGGCAGGCATGATACCCATCATCTCTCTGTCTGTCTCGCTCAGTCTCTCTCTGTCTCTGTCTCGCTCAGTCTCTCTCTCTGTCTGTCTCGCTCAGTCTCTCTCTCTCTCTCTCTCTCTCTCTCTCTCTCTCTCTCTCTCTCTCTCTCTCTCTCTCTCTCACTGTCTCTCTTTGTTTCGCTCAGTCTCTCTCTCTCTCTCTCTCTCTCACTGTCTCTCTTTGTTTTGCTCAGTCTCTCTCTCTCTCTCTCTCTGTCTCTCCCTGTCTCTCTTTGTTTCGCTCAGTCTCTCTCTCTCTTTCTCTCTTGCTCTCTCTCTTTCTCTCTTGCTCTCTCTCTCTCTGTCTGTCTTGCTCAGTCTGTCTTGCTCAGTCTCTCTCTCTCTGTCTTGCTCAGTCTCTCTCTCTGTCTCGCTCAGTCTCTCTTTGTCTCGCTCAGTCTCTCTCTCTATCTTGCTCAGTCTCTCTCTCTCTGTCTCGCTCAGTCTCTCTCTCTCTGTCTCGCTCAGTCTCTCTCTCGCTCAGTCTCTCTCTCGCTCAGTCTCTCTCTCTCTCTCTCTCTCTCTCTCAGTCTCTCTCTCTCTGTCTCGCTCAGTCTCTCTTTGTCTCGCTCAGTCTCTCTCTATCTCGCTCAGTCTCTCTCTCTCTGTCTCGCTCAGTCTCTCTCTCTCTGTCTCGCTCAGTCTCTCTCTCTCTCTGTCTCTCGCTCAGTCTCGCTCAGTCTCTCTCTGTCTCTCGCTCAGTCTCTCTCTCTCTCTGTCTCTCGCTCAGTCTCTCTCTGTCTCTCGCTCAGTCTCTCTCTCTCTCTGTCTCTCGCTCAGTCTCGCTCAGTCTCTCTTTGTCTCGCTCAGTCTCTCTCTCTCAGTCTCTCTCGCTCAGTATCTCTCTCTCAGTCTCGCTCAGTCCCGCTCAGTCTCTCTCTCTCTCTCTCTCTCTCTCTCTCTCTCTCTCAGTCTCGCTCAGTCCCGCTCAGTCTCTCTCTCTCTCTCTCTCTCTCTCTCTCTCTCTCTCTCTCTCTCTCTCTCTCTCTCTCTCTCTCTCTCTCTCTCTCTCTCTCTCTCTCTCTCTCTCTCTCTCTCTCTCTCTCTCTCTCTCTCTCTCTCTCCTCTCTCTCTCTCTCTCTCTCTCTCTCTCTCTCTCCTCTCTCTCTCTCTCTCTCTCTCTCTCTCTGTCTCTGTCTCTGTCTCTGTCTCTGTCCTGTCTCTGTCTCCAGAGAGGCTTTGGCTGAGCTGATGGGGCATGTGCCATCATGACAACAGTGTCACACACAGGCTCAGCTAACTACTTGAATATTACTACTGTCTTCCAAAACAATACAGTAGTAACCAGCAGTAGTGTTTTGTTTTCGCTAATCAGACGTACAAAACTATTTTGTCTACACAGTAGTACATTTCAGGCTCACATCGAAATATTAGACATCTGTGAACTATTTCCATGAGTAACCAGTAACCACAGAGACAAATGGACAGCCAACAGTAGCCCAGTAGCCCAGGAGGAAAAGTTAGAAAATTATTGGCCACTTGAGAGTGTTCAAGGGGCTCGTGTTCACTTCCTAAGTCCAAGGTCACAGTGTTACAGCCTGGACAGTAGTCTCCTTTAACTAGGGGTCAACTGCCTATCAGCCCTCAACAATAACACTCCATGTTCTCTGACAAACAGGGGATTGTGTGAGGCATCGCAGCCATCACAGACAGATGAGGAGGAGGTGAACCGGGCCCCAGAGAGAGGGGTGAAACTTTATACCTCTCCCTTTTTCCCCTCTCTTCATTCTCTCGGTCCCTCCCTTCCCTTAGCCCATCCTGTCTTTGATCTTCTGACAAAGCTAAGTCAGTTGTCACAAACTGGGGGGTTTGGGAAGGGGGGAGGGTATAAAGAGGAGTGGGAGTTTAATCTGAGCACCTTTATCCCACCTGTCTGTCTTGTCTGACCTTTTTGTCTGTCTTTTCTGACTCTGGAGCACTGGATGGCTTCTCCAAGCATGATGACGCCCTCGGGCAGCAGGTTGCATAGCGGCTAGAGCGTTGGGATGTTAACCAAAAGGTTGCTTGTTCAAGTCCCAGAGCTGGCAAGGTGGAAAAATCTGCCGTTCTGCCTTTGAGCAAGTCAGTTAACCCCCACAACAACAACTCCCCGGACGCTGACGACGGGGATGTGGATCAAGCCCCCCCCCCCCCCCCCCCCCCCCCCCCCCCCCCCCCCCCCCCCCGCACAGCTCTGATTCAAGGGTAGTTGGGTTAAATGCAGCAGACACGTTTTGGTTGAACGCATTCAATTGTGGAACTGACAAGGTATCCCCCTTCCCTATTATGTAGCTGTTCCGTGCATAACATTCAACAAATTCAAATACTTCACGACTGGAAGTAGAGAAGCCATTATTATTGTTAAACAATAAATGTCTTTTTTCCCCCTTCTGTTTCACCTCGTATACATCACATTCTGCGAGGGGCCCCTCCACAATATCCATCTCTCTTCTCCTTCTGACTCACTTGTTTTTCTACCCTCCATATTCCCCTTTCTGTCTAATTATTCCTCCCCCAATACTCAATTTCCCTGCAGTCATCTACACTGCACTAGCTAATTCCACAATACTGCTCCAGCCCTCTATCACCCTCTGTTAGCCCTTTTCATCTCCCTCTCTCTCTTTCTCTTTTTTTTCCCTCTCTCCCCCCTCTCTTGATCCTCACTGGTGGTGACTTGGACCATGCCAGATCCCTCAGCTGGAAGCCATTGGATCCTGAATCCCTTTGCATTGCAGTACTCTGAGCTACAGTTCATATAAGGAAATAAGTCTATGGATTTCACATGACATCACATGACTGTTGGTCACAGATACCTTAAAAAAAATGTAGGGGCCGTGGATCAGAAAACCAGTCAGTATCTGGTGTGACCACCATTTGCCTCATGCAGCGTGACACGTCTCCTTCACATAGAGTTGATCAGGCTGTTGATTGTGGCCTGTGGAATGCTGTCCCACTCCGCTTCAATGGCTGTGCGACGTTGCTGAATATTGGCGGGAACTGGAACATGCTGTCGTACACGTCGACCCAGAGCATCCCTGACATGCTCAATGGGTGACATGTCTGGTGAGTATGCAGGCCATGGAAGAACTGGGACATTTTCAGTTTCCAGGAATTGTGAATAGATCCTTGCGACATGTGGCAGTGCACTATCAATCTGAAACATGGATGGATGCAGATGTATGGCAATGGGCCTAAGGATCTCGACACGGTATCTCTGTGCATTCAAATTGCCATCAATAAAATGCAATTGTGTTCGTTGTCTGTAGCTTATGCCTGCCCATACCATAACCCCACTGCCAACATGGGGCACTCTGTTCACAACATTGACATCAGCAAACCGCTTCTCAAGTGTGCCAGTGGCCATCGAAGGTGAGCATTTGCTCACTGAAGTCGGTTACGACGCTGGTGAGGACGACGAGCACGCAAACGAGCTTCCCTGAGACGGTTTCTGACGGTTTGTGCAGAAATTCTTTGGTTGTGCAAAACCCACAGTTTCATCAGCTGTCCGGCTGGTCTCAGATGATACCGTAGGTGAAGAATCCGGATGTGGAGGTCCCGGGCTGGCAGGTTTAAATGTGGTCTGCGGTTGTGAGGCTGGTTGGACGCACTGCCAAATTCTCTAAAATGACAAAACGGTGGCTTATGATAGATAAACCTTAAATTCTCTGGCAATAGCTCTGGTGGACATTCCTGCAGCCAGCATGCCAATTGCACGCTCCCTCAAAACTTGAGACATCTGTGACATTGTTTTGTGTGACAAAACTGCACTTTTTAGAGTGGCTTTTTATTGTCCCCCGGCACAAGGTGCACCTGTGTAATGATCATGCTATTTAATCAGCTTCTTGATATGCCACACCTGTCAGGTGGATAGTGTTGTGTATTGATATTCTAGTTTGTCCCTTTAGGGCACCTGTAACGCCCCCCTGCTTACATACATTGGAAAGCTTGGAATGTTTTTTTGTCCTGTGAAACGCATCAAACAATGCCCACGTTAGTTTCTACACCCGTCTCATGTCCTGTCCTTATATGAGTTGTATTTGTAACAGTGTGCTATACAACAGATTATCTTGTGCACAGAATTAGAGAGAAATACGTTTTTTGTGCATATGGAAGACATGGAACATTTTTTTATTTCAGCTCATGAAACATGGGACCAACACTTTACATGTTGAGTTTATATTTTTGTTCCCTACTCCACCTTCCTCTCAGCTCCGGGTGTAAGGTTTCCCCTGGGTACAGATCTAGGTACAACCTCCCCTGCCCCAATTCTAACCTTAACCATTAGTAGGGTCAACTTCACCCTACCCTACACCTTCCATACTGCCATTGGGATTGTTGTGATCAGGCTGTTGGACCCTGGACTAGATGTAACATAGTAAATGTACACCAGTAAATCACCGGGGCCTCCCTACCATCCAGGACGAGGCAGTCAGAGGAAGGCCCAAAAAACGTTCAGACTTCAACCACCAAAGCCATAGACTGATATCTCTGCTGCCGCACGGCAAGGCGTACCAAGTCTGGAACCAACAGGACCCTGAACAGCTTCTACCCCCAAGCCATAAGACTGCTAAACAAGACTACTAAATAACTAATCAAATGGCTACCCGGACTACCTGCATTGTCAAAGACCCTCTTGCACTGACTCTATGCACACACACACACACACACACACACCACACACACACACACACACACACACACACACACACACACACACACACACACACACACACACACACACACACACACACACACACACACTGCTGCTACTGTCTATCTATCCTGTTGCCTAGTCACTTTACCCGTACGCATACAGTATGAACAGTACATAGCTACCACAATTACCTCGTACCCCTGCACATCGACTCGGTACTGGTACTTCCTGTATATAGCCATGTTATTTTTTACTCGTTATTGATATTCGTTATTCACTGTGTATTTATTCCTTGGGTCACTATTTCATATAAAACTGCAACAAAATTGTTATCTTTAACTCTGCGTTGTTGGAAAAGGACACATAAGTAAGCATTTCACTGTTAGTCTACACCTACTGTTTACGAAGCATGTGTTTACGAAGCTAATGACATGTCTCTGACAGAGCAGAGCCAACCCTGGAACCCTATAGCTGTGCCTCTCCTTCCAGACCAACACTCCTCTCTCCAGAACTGTATCAATCATAGCTGCCTGTCCCTGCATTCCCCCTCGTTTCTCTCTGCTTTCTACTCTCTCCTTCTCCATGTCTCTCTCTCCAAGACTGTATCAATCATAGCTGCCTGCCTTCTCCCTGCTCTTTCCCCCCTGTCAGTTTTTCTGGTGTCTGACTCTCTCTCCATGACTGTATAAATCATAGCTGCCTGTGCCTGCATTCCCCCTCTATCCATTTTCTACCTTTTTCTGTCTCTTCCCCGCCTCCCTCTCTCCTTCGGAGCGAAGGCTTATGGGAGGAGACTCAGAGGGGTTGAGGAATGCAGACGAACTGACATGTCATGCACTGGGGGGGGCACATCAAAATTTAAGGCCTTATCTATATTTAATTCATGATGTGTGTGTGTGTGTGTGTGTGTGTGTCTGTGGTTAGGTAAATGTGTGGGTTTGGAGAAGGTGGTATTGGTTTTCTATCTGTCTGTTTCAATCCAGACTCTTCTAGCTGGCCTGCTGCAGCCTGCCACTCACCAAACCTGGTCTCGGAGCATTTTGTATTATTCTGAGACACTCCATTTAGTATGATATGTTAGGTTTCGTATTGTTACATAAGAGAGATGGTTACTGAGGGCAAAAACATAAAGAGGGTGGTTGTCGGCGTATGAAACTAATGTCTAGCAACCCAAAGGTTGCGAGTTCAAATCTCATCACGGACAATTTTAGCATTTTAACTAATTACTACTTTTCAGCGATTTTACAACTACTTAGCATGTTAGCTAACCCTAACCTTACCCCTTTTAGCTAACCCTTCCCCTAACCTTAAACCTTTAACCTAACTCCTAAATGCACGGGAGCTCAGTGCAGCTTGGGCTCAAGCAATGCAGTTCCAGTCACCTTGATTACTGAACACATTTGTAAACTAGTGAGGACAATCTGCATGGTTGACTTCATGATAATTATAGTGAAAAGTACAATAATGAGCCTCGTAAAATCACTGACAAAACAAGTACATTGTTTACTCCAAAACCACACAGTACAAACAGCCCAAAATCAATCAAACTGGACAAAGGGATTGATTCAATCCGGACCGTGGAAGATCCGCGTTACAGCGTGATTGACATTTAAAGGTCATTTTGAGGTGACGTGCAGCGTTTACTGTGAATGCAGTCTCGGCTGAACTCGGGAACATTGCCTTTAAATGTCAATCCTACTATGCCGCAGATCTTCCATGGCCCCGATTGAATCTAGGCCAAAGTGTGCTGCTCATATTATGTTGTGTTTGTGAAATAGCTAAACTCAGCAAAAAAAGAAATGTCCTCTCACTGTCAACTGTGTTTATGTTCAGCAAACTTAACATGTGTAAATATTTGTATGAGCATCACAAGATTCCACAACTGAGACATAAACTGAACAAGTTCCACAGACATGTGACTAACAGAAATGGAATAATCTGTCCCTGAACAAAGGGGGGGTCAAAATCAAAAGTAACAGACAGTATCTGGTGTGGCCACTAGCTGCATTAAGTACTGCAGTGCATCTCCTCCTCATGGACTGCACCATATTTGCCAGT
This sequence comes from Oncorhynchus kisutch, assembly GCF_002021735.2. NCBI lineage: Eukaryota > Metazoa > Chordata > Actinopteri > Salmoniformes > Salmonidae > Oncorhynchus > Oncorhynchus kisutch. Next base: position 39,689,567 of record NC_034183.2, read on the forward strand.
TCTTGCTGTGAGATGGTACCCCACTCTTCCACCTAGGCACCTGTAGGTTCCCGGACATTTCTGGGGGGAATGGCCCTAGCCCTCACCCTCCGATCCAACAGGTCCCAGACGTGCTCAATGGGATTGAGATCCGGGCTCTTCACTGGCCATGGCGGAACACTGACATTCCTGTCTTGCAGGAAATCACTCACAGAACGAGCAGTATGGCTGGTGTCATGCTGGAGGGTCATGTCAGGATGAGCCTGCAGGAAGGGTACCACATGAGGGAGGAGGATGTCTTCCCTGTAACACACAGCGTTGAGATTGCCTGCAATGACGACAAGCTCAGTCCGATGATGCTGTGACACACCGCCACAGACCATGACGGACCCTCCACCTCCAAATCAATCCCGCTCCAGAGTACAGGCCTCGGTGTAACATTCATTCCTTCGATGATAAACGCGAAACCGACCATCACCCCTGGTGAGACAAAACCACAACTCGTCAGTGAAGAGCACTTTTTGCCTGTCCTGTCTGGTCCAGCGACGGTGGGTTTGTGCCCATAGGCTGCCTTACAACTGTCCTACAAGTCGTCAGTCCAGCCTCTCTCAGCCTATTGTGGACAGTCTGAGCACTGATGCAGGGATTATGCGTTCCTGGTGTAACTCGGGCAGTTGTTGTTGCCATCCTGTACATCTGTCCCGCAGGTGTGATGTTCGGATGCACCGATCATATGCAGGTGTTGTTACACGTGGTCTGGCACTGTGAGGACGATCAGCTGTCCATCCTAGCTCCCAGTAGCGCTGTCTTAGGCATCTCACAGTATGGACACTACAATTTATTGCCCTGGCCACATCTGCAGTCCTCATGCCTCCTTGCAGCATGCCTAAGGCACGTTCACGCAGATGAGCAGGGAAACTCAGTAGAAAGAGTCAGTAGAAAGGCCTCTTTAGTGTCCTAAGTTTTCATAACTGTGACCTTAATTGCCTACCGTCTGTAAGCTTTTAGTGTGTTAACGACCGTTCCACAGGTGCATGTGCATGAATTGTTTATGGTACATTGAACAAGCATGGGAAACAGTGTTTAAACCCTTTACTATGAAGATCTGTGAAGTTATTTGTATTTTTACGAATGCCCTTTGATAGACAGGGTCCTAAAAAAGGGACATTTACTTTCAGAGAGCAGTGGTGAAGAAACTGGTTGAGAGCAACATTCCAGAATCATAGCAGAGAATTCCCTGATTGCTCCAAATGGGAACAGTTGGAGCTGGACATAGTACTGATTAAAAACATTCCCCACATCACACTCACTCACGCACACACATACTCCACGAGGACCAGCTCTCCCTGCCAGGAGTGTGTTCATCTAATCATCTGTCCATATGTGCACCATTACTCTCCCTTTTCCTTGGCAAAACACACACACTCCTTGTTCTTTTTTACAGAAAGTGATTCCAGCCAGGATTGAAGTTAAACTCACACACACACCTAGATACCACACACATTCACAGAAACACACACACACCCGGATAATGTTTGCAAGGGTATTTTCCCAAAAAACAAACATAAACAAGTATTCATTTGAACTATCTTACTATTCAAATGTATTTCAAGTGACGTGAGCTGAGACTCACCAACTAATACTGGACAAACACTATTATGACAGAAAGCTGAATTGCACCATCGTGTGGTCAAAGATGGTTTTGAAGCAAATATGTTTTGGACATTATGGGTACCAATGCTGGGGATACAGATTAAGCAATTGCTGCTCCCTTGTGGACCTATATAGTCAACACAACACTGTTCAACCAGACAGTTCTGGAATATATATCAACCCAACAAACTATTATCCAGACCTTGCAAATGTAACAATGCATAGATAATAACATAGGCTTTTCCAGGAATAATGATACAACCCAATATGACAAAAACATTGAATTATTTAATCATATTTTGCCATACAAAACTTCTGTGCAAATATCTTCTGACAAATACAAAGACAAGGCCTCTTGGTCAATAGAATATTCTGCATGTAAACCTTTCTTATGAATACACTGTAATACTGCAATCTAAACAAGTTTTATGAAAAGACTGTCTTAAGACTGTTTTATGAAAAGAAACTGATCTAACATTATTATTTTTTAAACTACACAAAATAGCCAGTCCCAAGATTCACAGTCTTGTGTTTAAGTGGTTTTGAACTGGTATATATGCACTTAAATTGATATACATTTATCAAAAGATACCTGTATAAAACTCCAGATACCTAGGAAGGTAAACCTGTTTTTAGAAAAAAATGTAAGATATGTGGAATTTAAACGAACAAAAACCTTCATCAAAAGAGCAGGTTTGTACCTCTCGACAGTATCGGACTAATTGACACATCACAGAAAATGTCAGGATAGTAGACTTTGTACCTTGATAAAAGATAAGGATGCACTTAACATTACAGAGTTGTGTATTATACCAAAGTTAACATGGAAGGCAAGTGCTACCAAGGGTAAACCGACGATTGTCCTCTTTCTGTACGGGCAAAGGGTGCGTCTTTTTAACTAAACAGTTGCATAGCAACAAACACATTCAACTGAGGTGAAATATACTGTATTGTAGCTGCTTCTGTGAGCTGTGTGCTAAAATGTGGAAGGATTTCTCATTCACCCCCCTGTCTTTTATCAAAAGCCTTATATCATTCATTCAGTCTATAGTAGAACATACTTTTTTATATCGTGGATCGTTTTGACAAAGAAGTTGTAATGATCGGCATACATTTGTTAGTCCCACTTCTATTTATCATCAATAGACAATACGATTATCCATCAAAGTCTGCATAGCCAATGTAAGAGCCATATTGCATAGCTGAATGTACTAGATATGAGATGATAAGAAAGAGGAGGACAGACATGGGCACAGACTGGCGAGAGAAGTACGGCTGGTTTAAACACTGTTCTGATTTGTTCCTAGTAGCTACAGTATATCATTGCATACGAGTTGACAGAACCCTGTATTGAGAACGAGAGAGTGTCTAGTGGAGGCACATAGCTGTAGAGGCACACATCTGTGGAGGCACACAGCTGTAGAGGCACACATCTGTGGAGACACACAGCTGTAGAGGCACACATCTGTGGAGGCACATAGCTGTAGAGGCACACATCTGTGGAGGCACACAGCTGTAGAGGCACATAGCTGTAGAGGCACACATCTGTGGAGGCACATAGCTGTAGAGGCACACATCTGTGGAGGCACACAGCTGTAGAGGCACATAGCTGTAGAGGCACACATCTGTGGAGGCACATAGCTGTAGAGGCACACATCTGTGGAGGCACACAGCTGTAGAGGCACACATCTGTGGAGGCACACAGCTGTAGAGGCACACATCTGTGGAGGCACATAGCTGTAGAGGCACACATCTGTGGAGGCACATAGCTGTGGAGAGTGAAGCAGAGGGTATAAGTGCTATGTCATTGCATAGCGTTGCGTAGGCAGGGCCTCGTCTCTTCTCCACAGGCCGCTTTGAAGTCAAATCAGAAGTCTTTGAAGTTCACATATCCCTAGAGGGGGGCTTAGCCTCCTGGAGAAGAGAGGTGCACTGTAGGGATGCCAGCCAGGCAGATGTGCTGACACAGGCTCAACTGAATATAAAGCCCAACTGACGACACAACCGGGGACTCCCGCTGCTTCAGTACGGGGCCCCTCCAGTCCAAGCAACAACACAAACAGTACATATTGTAGCTACCAGAAGGGCTCCGTGCAGCTCGGACTTCCGCCGAAATCATTCTGACGTCAACGGGAGACTAGGAAGATTTATTGACGTCAATGGGAGGTTATTCACAATGATGTCCGAGTGATAGAGTCATTATATATTGACAGGTGTGTTATTGTTGACCTACTCTGAGCTTAGAAATCCCAGTGTCCAGGCAGGCAAACGGAGTAGCATCACTTAAAAAAAGTCTATCAAGGCAGTTTGAGTTTCAGAGTAGGGGGCAGGACACGCTTGATGTTCTTTTGAATATAAATCTTTGCATCTCGTTCATTCAGGATTTACGTGCATGTATTTACAAGTAGAAAGTTGAAACAATTATTATAATAACTTTCTTACAAAAAAAACGAAACAAAAACCATCAAATCAACCAGGTGATATATAGTACAGGTATGCAGTGTATTTACAGGTCTGCAGTGATGACCGATTCACTATACATGAGTCTGTTGGCGTCGGCCAGCAGCGCGGACGTCTGTGAGGGGTCCATCTGTTGCAAAGCCTTCTGGGACATGTGTCCGTACACCTGCATGGTCCCGCCCCCTGGCAGGGTGGATATTGCCACGCAGTGTGACAGCAGAGGCGTGTTCGCATCCTGATTGGACCCCGTGGAGGGCACGCTTGTCACGTGACCGGTGCTGGTGGAGCCGCTAGCGCTGCTGGGAGATCTGCTCTTGGGCGGGGGGAGGTGCTGCACCACCCTGGGGGGGCCCTGGGCCTGAAAGTGGGCCGCAGGGAAGGCAGCGTAGCCTGGGGGGATGGGGTACCCGTTGACAGGGATGAAGCGTTGGTGTTGGTTCTGGGCCATGGGCGCCCCATGGGTCATAGGGGTCCAGCCTGCCATCTGGTGGCCTGGATGACCTTGCGCAGGCATCCCCTGGGCCGGGTAGAGGTAACCTGCAGCGGCGGCATAGCGCGGGTTGCTGAGATTACTGACCGGACTGGCGCTTAACGAGGTGGTCTGAGTTGTGGCATTGCCCCCACCTCCTGATGGAGTACTAGAACTAGCGGGGGATGACAGCCCCTCCCAGGCCCTCAGACGGCCATGGATATCTTTGAAACGTGGTCTTCTCGTCGGGCCCTCCTGCCAGCACTCTGTCATCAGGCCGAAGACCCTGGGGGGGCAGTCCTCTGGGCAGGGCAGCAGCTGACGTTTCCTCACCATCTCCATGACCTCCTGGTTACTGAAGCCGTAGTAGGGCTGCAGGCCGTAGCTGAAGATCTCCCAAAGCACCACACCAAACGCCCAGATGTCTGACTCCGACGTGAACTTCCCATAGGCAATGGACTCTGGAGGCATCCAGCGGATAGGGAGTAAAGCCTTGGGCTGGACCCTGGAATAATAATAATACAGTTATTTATAAAAAATATTAAAAATACTTATAAATACCAAAAGTTACTTTATATACAAGATTAATCAAAATCAGTGGGAACGTAAAAGCAGACTAAACATAACAGCAATGACAAACTAACCAGGTGAGTACACTAAACATAACAGCAATGACAAACTAACCAGGTGAGTACACTAAACATAACAGCAATGACAAACTAACCAGGTGAGTACACTAAACATAACAGCAATGACAAACTAACCAGGTGAGTACACTAAACATAACAGCAATGACAAACTAACCAGGTGAGTACACTAAACATAACAGCAATGACAAACTAACCAGGTGAGTACACTAAACATAATAACAATGACAAACTAACCAGATGACAAACTAACCAGATGAGTACACTAAACATAACAGCAATGACAAACTAACCAGGTGAGTACACTAAACATAACAAAACAATGCAGGTGCTTCCACACCTGCTTTGCTTGCTGTTTGGGGGTTTTAGGCTGGGTTTCTGTACAGCACTTTGAGATATCAGCTGATGTAAGAAGGTCTATATAAATACATTTGATTTGATAACCGCAATGACAAACTAACCAGGTGAGTACACCAAACAAGGAAGTGAGCCCCATGCATTGAATGCACTGACTGTAAGATGCTCTGAATGAGAGTGTCTGCTAAATGACTAAATGTTTTCAAATGTAAATGTAAACATGCCTGTAGTAGTGGGAGGTGTACAGGGGGTCAGGCCATATACAGTAGCTGTGGTAGTCAGAGGCAGGATTGGGGAGTAACCGATTACACGTAATCAGTTACATGTAATCTGATTACAGAAAACTGTAAATGTAATCAGTTACATGTAATCTGATTACAGAAAACTGTAAATGTAATCAGTTACATGTAATCTGATTACAGAAAACTGTAAATGTAATCAGTTACATGTAATCTGATTACAGAAAACTGTAAATGTAATCAGTTATATGTTACCAGCAAAAATATTGTAGTCAGATTACAGATACATTTGAAAAACTAGATGATTATTCCTTGGATTACTTTCAAATTCAGAAAATATGTTTTTGAAAAAGATAATACATCATGACACCTTTCTGTTTTCTCAATGAGCATTTCAGCATTTAAAAAAAGGTGCAAGTTTAAGTTTGTTCCACCTGAGCGAGTAATCCTTGGTTGAATTACTTGACTTCCATTTTGTTTTAGTTTCTTTGGTGAGCCCAACGCACTGTTTCTCTAGAGCGAAATCAAATCATTCACAAGATAAATCAAGTCAAGAACTAGTTACGACGCTGGGCTGAAGGGAGTTGCAGTTTTCACTAAGCAAATATTCAACCAAGTTCAGTGCAGAAACGTGGCAATTAACTACAATGACCATAATCCATTACTGGGTCGGACAGAGGACAGAGGTAGATACACATTATCTTAACATTAGATGGTCTGGCAGGCTGCTTCTGCCTGAGCAGAGATGAGATGATGACTAAGAATTACAAATAATAAAGTAATCAACAAAGTAATATACAAAACTGTAATATTTTTACATTTCATAGTCATTTCCTATTTTTCTATTGATGTCTGCCAAATATTGACCTGAGAGAGACAATGGAATACGTTCAATGTTTTGGAAATCGAATCCTCACTATTTTTGGCTCCTTAAATTGTCTTTATTTCATAATGTATTTAATGTTTCAAAAAATGATCCATTTTTTAAAATTTTTTAAACATGATTATATTTGTATAATCAAACCGAAACCGAACCGACCTAAAACAGTACTAATCGTTCAGCACTACTGACCACAAGTCAGTGACTACTATGATGACACACCAAATGCTTTTAATCCATCATTTTTGTCTTCTTCTAATGCCTCTTAATGGGAAAGTAATCTAAAAGTAACTGAAAGCAATCAGAATACGTAACTGAGTTTGGGTAATCCAAAGGTTTGGGTAATCCAACTGTAACAGATTACATTTAGAAAGCAACCTGCCCAACCCTGGTTGGAGGTGTAGATCTTTCTGGACAGGCCCAGGTCAGAGATAGGGCTAGTGCTAGGGTTAGGATGTGTACATACCTGTAGTAGTCTGAGGTGTAGATCTCTCTGGACAGGCCCAGGTCAGATATCTTGACGTGGAGCTGTTCTCCCACCAGGATGTTACGGGCTGCTAGGTCCTTATGGACGAAGAAGTGACTGGCCAGGTACTCCATCCCAGCAGCCACCTAGAACAAAATAGAATTTTCTGAGTAACAGAAATGTATCTCCTGCCTATCTCAACACCACACCACCTCCACACAAGTTCCGAGGCAAAGGATCTGCTACGGAACAGCGCCCCTGGATGGAGAGCAATTTGTGCAAGTTATGGTAGTTACCTGTAAGGCCAGGTGCAGGAAGTCCCCGTGGTCCAGGCTGGACTTGACGGTCCCGTCCTCGTCGCTACTACAGCCCACGTCAGAGTGAGGAGAGCGCATGATGAGGAACTCATGGAGGTCCCCTTGGTTCAGGAACTCAAACAGCATGCAGACAGGCTGTTCCTGGGTCACTACACCCAGCAGACACACCACGTTGGGATGGTGAAGCTCAGCCATGACCGACGCCTCCTAAACAGACCGATAGATAGGTACTTTGTTAACACACAGTGACACATTTCATGTGAAACAGCAGTAGAGGAGGGGGGGGGGGGGGGGGGGGGGCAGGTAGCTGACTAGCCTGATGGTCTGGGGGTAGAAGCTATTGGCCAGTCTTACAGTTTTTGCCATGATGCTCCTATACTGCCTGCATCTGAGTGACGGAAACGGGGCTCGGGTGGCTGGGGTCCCCGATGATCTTCTTGGCCTACCTGCGACATGTGGTGCTGCAGGTGTCCTGGAGGGCAGGCAGTGTGCGCCCATAGGTGCGTTTGGTTGAGCGCACCACCCTCTGTAGCGCCTTGCGGTCCACGGCGGGCGGAGTTGCCGGACCAGGCTGTGATGCAGCTAGACAGTACGCTCTCGATGGTGCTCCTGTAGAACACCGTGAGGGCCCTTTCGTTCTGTAATCCGTGATGGTCAGGAGCCCCTGCCACATCGTGTCCGACCCACTGAATTGCTTCTCCACTTTATCCCTGTACATGTGTTTCGCCATGTTGATCGGTGTGAGTAGGTCGTAATGGTTCTGTTCAACGATACTAATTGTCCCCGGTCACCTTGCCGTGTTTATAAGCAGGGTACCTTTCCTTCAGTTTTCCTACAAGCCTCTGCCATCAATCTACGGTTTTTGATTCGGGTAAGTTTTGAAAGTCACCACCAGTATCACGTCATCTATGCATTTTTTAAAATTAAACCTGTGACTGAATCGACATAATCATTGGTGTTATCCACAGGGGCGACCCGGGAAACATATCCCAGTCCACGTGATCAAAACGCGGTCTTGGACCGTGTATTCTGATTGGTCGGAGCAACGCTGTACAGACCGGACCCCCGGAACTTCCCTCTTGAATCTTTGTTTGTAGGCAGGGATAAGCAAAATGGCATCAGGGTCAGGTTTACCGAAAGGACGAGAGACGGCTTTATACCTGTGTCTAAAAGACGTGTAGTGGTGGTCAAGCGTGGAATTTCTACGAGTAGGACAGTCAATGTGATGGTAATAATTTGGGAGCACGGACCTCAAACTACCTTTGTTAAAAAATTGAGGCCATTGTTCCACTGTCTCCGGGAAATCGGGAAGGTCGGGTGGACAGTGAGTACCCAGCTATTCATGTTCCAATAGTTCTGCCAGGGTGTACGAAGTAATGCACGAAACAAACGTAAAAATAAATAAAAATAATGTTGAAACCTGCATTGTTTAATAGGGGGCTCGGAGCGAGGCGCCATCTTAGCCAAGGAAAAAGAAGAATCTATCAAAGATAGCATCAATGAACATTACAATACAATGTCATCAATGTTAACATGCCTGTTGGAATTCACCCCACTGGCCAGGGCTGGAGTAGTCCTTCAGGGTCTTGATGGCAACCAGCTGGGCTTGCTCCATACCAGGCAGGTACAGGTGGCCCTTGTAGATCTTACCGAATGCACATTCACCTAGCTCCTCCATGAACCGCACTGCAGAGAGGGGGAGCTCCTTGGCCTTACTCTGGAGAAAGAGAGGTGAGGGAGAGAAAGAGAGAGAAGGAGTGAAAGGGAGAAGAAAGAGAGAGAGAAAAATGGAAGGGGCGAGAGAGGGGACAGAGAAGGGGAAGAGAGGTTACATGCTGACCACACCGCTCGTGTTGCAAAATAAATGTACACATACATGCTATTCAATAATTGTATCCAAACTGATCGCGCGCGTCAATGAGTGTCTGTATAGCCAGGTATTTTTTACTCGTGAAGCGCTGCATGTTCCGACTCTCCCTTCTCCTCATTGGTTTTTAGGAGCATATACCCACATTGGTGATTGAAAGCTGAACTGAGGTCTACACTCCAGTCCAGTTGGTGGTGGTAATGCACCTTAAAGTTGGTTGCCAACCACCATATAAAGTCCACAGAAGAAGAAGAAGAAGAAGAAGAAGAAGACTGAATGAGGAGAGATTACTAGAAACAAAGTTTCCTCTTTTATCTGTGGAGTTATTGTTGGAGTAGAGAACACACGATTGTGCGATTCAAAATGGGTCAAAATTCTACAAAGATCCAGGAAATGAATAACAACCCAATGTTTATATATCAGGACAAATTAGTTAGTAACAGCAGGCTATTTAGCTAAATGTCCATTCATGTTTCACGTGTTTTTCAACCTGTCCACAAACGAATACAGTTAGCTCAGAGTTCGTTTTGATATTTCAACCTGCGTGTCCTGATCGCGTCTGGCGTGGATGGACAAAATCAACATGCGCGCGCATTTTGTCCATCCACACCAGACGGCGATGGCGAACGCCGCTGGTCTGGTCAGCATGTTAATTAAGTGCTGAAATTTCAATTCAGCTCAACATACTCGACACACATAATTATCTCGGTATGGGTTTGTACGGACCGATATCAAAACTTAACAGCTTACAATTGCTGCTAGTTATAATTGTAGGTAGGCAAAGTGCCTGATATAACTATGTGTGTGTGTGTGTGTGTGTGTGTGTGTGTGTGCACGTACACACGTGTGTTATCCCCTAGAGACATCATAATTACCGATTATTCTCGTACTGTATCCATTATCTCCTTTCTTCAGCTCAAGTAGTCAATAAATCCCTTAAACCCCAGACACAAAATACATAAGCGCACCAACACTCCAGCCAAGAATCTGGCAACACACTACCAACATAAACAACAATAAACTGACAGGTTAGTGCCGATTTGAGAAATTGCAGGTAATTAATTTTCTCCAGAATTATTAAAGTGGAATGAAGTGGCCCAGTAATAACAGAAGAAGGTAAACGTTTGGTTTAAGGGATGACAGACATGTGTAATTATCTATCCAGCTGGGGACTGAACCATGAGAAACAGAGGGGAAGCCAAGAGGGCCAGCCAGTTGCATGGGTACGAATTTGAATGCAGAAAACTGACAATCCCCCCCCTCTCTCAAACAAATATGTATGGACCAAACTCCACAATTACTCAACTTGTACAACAGGTAGAGCAATCTTCACATCACATGTTGGAAATCAGGGTCAAATTCCATATCTATTCCAGTCACTTCCTGGATTGAATGGAATTGAAATGGAATTGACCCCCAGCCTTGTTCATCTTCAGTCATGGGTCAGATGCACTACAGTAAAGGGGACTTCACCATTTTATCTTTCTAATTGAACATAGTCTTTGAAGTTTTATGTTCCATAACCTTTCATGTTGTCTTGTCATCCCAACAGCCTTCAGATAGCCTCTCCTGTCCTACAGTCTCATATCTCTGAGCTGTCCAGGTGATCTTACAGGGAAGAGGAGGGGGGGGGGGGGTTACAGGGGGGCTCACAGTTCAGTCAGGACAGAAAGAGATAAAAGGTGAAGATAGGAGGCGATGAGGGATTCCAGGAACTCCCAAATAAGAAATTAAATTCCTGACAGAGGCCACAGAGGATGAGGGGGAACGGGGGTTCTGCTGGGGAAGGGGAAGGGGAAGGGGAGGAGTGTTTGGGGGAAGGGGCTGGTTAGCAGTGGATTGGTGAATAGGGGATGTTACTGTTATGATGAAAAGGGGGACAGATGTTTTTGGTTTGGGTTACTCCCTCCCGCGGACAAACCAGGCTCATCCCTGGAGCGAAAAAACACAGGGGCCGCGCTGCGCCACCGCCCCGAACAACGACTCCCCGGGTGACCCTGGAACAAGGCCCGATGGCTTAAGGTGACACTGAGGAGGAGGACATGAGCAGTGGGGCAGATGTTTTTCGTACTGTGACAAAAGAACACAGTCTGCCTCGGGACAGGAATGCGTGTGTGCGTGCGCGTGTTGACGTGCGTGTGTGACGGGGCCCACAACACAGCACTGTCTAATACACCGAGCCAGCCCACAGCTGTAGCGTGGACGGGGACCACAACACAGCACTGTCTAATACACCGAGCCAGCCCACAGCTGTAGCGTGGACGGGGACCACAACACAGCACTGTCTAATACACCGAGCCAGCCCACAGCTGTAGCGTGGACGGGGACCACAACACAGCACTGTCTAATACACCGAGCCAGCCCACAGCTGTAGCGTGGACGGGGACCACAACACAGCACTGTCTAATACACCGAGCCAGCCCACAGCTGTAGCGTGGACGGGGACCACAACACAGCACTGTCTAATACACCGAGCCAGCCCACAGCTGTAGCGTGGACGGGGCCCACAACACAACACTGTCTAATACACCGAGCCAGCCCACAGCTGTAGCGTGGACGGGGCCCACAACACAGCACTGTCTAATACACCGAGCCAGCCCACAGCTGTAGCGTGGACGGGGACCACAACACAGCACTGTCTAATACACCGAGCCAGCCCACAGCTGTAGCGTGGACGGGGACCACAACACAGCACTGTCTAATACACCGAGCCAGCCCACAGCTGTAGCGTGGACGGGGCAATAACACAGTGGACGTATGTCGAACAGCATCAGTTTACACCATAACACAGCCGGGATAATCTGCTGAACAGGTTGGAGACAGATATGAACATAGAAAGAATGTTGGGCTGACTGTAGTATGATCCGCAGAAGAATATGAAGTATGCAATACATAGCTGTCAAAACACTGATACTGCTGTCAAACATCACAAAGAACCCCAGTGAGAAGTAGAGAGAAAGAGAGAGAGAAGGAGCTGCAGCTGAACATTCCTCATCCTGCTGTGCTCTGATAGAGATCTTAGGCTCTGGCATGAACGGGGTCACACACGTAGGTAAACACACACACACACACACACACACATACACACAAAAGTGCACTCACGTCCGCACGCACGCAATAAAAATATGCACGTACACACGCATGAAATACTTCATTTGAATCCACCAATCAAATTGACAACAAAAAAAAGGATCCCAACATTTCAAAAGTCCCTGTTTGTATTGCACTGTAAAGGGTACAGAAAGCACTTCCTTCTCCATACAGCGAGGCTGCCCACGACAGCTGAAAACAGAGCAGTACCTAGCCAATTGCTTTTGCACTACTTTTTTTGTCAGGCCCGCAATCTGGAGGCCACGCACCGCAAGGCTGTGTTCGTGGCCAAGACTGCCGTCTAACAGCGCCACCAGCGGATGGTACTTAAGCAGCTTCTTGGCAAAGGCCTGCTCCGTGTAGCCGTCCAATGAGCAGCCCACTGCCACAATGAGCACCTCCCCCCAACAACAACAATATCTGCCGTATATGGCGCACAGGAAAACTCATCGTCGTCAACATCCAACCAGCTTCCCCTTCACACGCGAGGATGTTTAACGCATGCGTGCTGTTGGTGAGACACACACACACACACACCATAGAGCTTTTCCATACTTCTGCAGTGTTTGTCTTCGGGAGTCATAATAGCATACTTCAGAGGGAGTCAAAACACTGGCCCGAACCCTGTGTCTTTGAACTGGGCTGGGCCGGAGCATGCTGGGGTGAGAGGGCTGTGTGTGTGTGTGTGTGTGTGTCAGCAGTATGGGGGCTGTTGCTGCTGCCGTGTAGTTGGAGGAATGCAGGGAGGCAGCAGAAACAATAATGCTGGTGCAGTGATGCTGGGGTGATGCTGGGGTGATGCTGGGGTGGGGTGACTGGTTCCTGGATCTGGGCTTGGGGAGATTGTCTCCACAAACGTTGTCTCCACTGGAAGAGGCCCTACTAACCTGATCTGAGATACGGACGATAAACTGACTCCACCAGCGCTGCTTACAAAAAACGAATACAAACTCCCTAAAACAAAGAAGAGGGCCTCCCGAGTGGCGCAGCGGTGTAAGGAACTGCATCGCAGTGCTTGAGGCGTCACTACAGACCTGGGTTCGATCCCAGGCTGTGTCACACTCGGCCGTGGACCGGGAGACCCATAAGGCGGCGCACAATTGACCCAGCATTGTCCGGATTAGAGGAAGGTTTGGCCGGCCGGGATTTCCTTGTCCCGTCACGCTCTAGCAACTCGCTGTGGCGGGCCGGACGCCTGCAAGCTGACTTCTGTTGCAGGCTGGAAGGTGTTTCCTCTGACAAATTGGTGCAGCTGGCTTCCGGGTTAAGCGAGCTGTGCGGCTTGGCAGGGTCATGTTTCCGAGGATGCATCTCTCTCTCTCTCGTCTGTAGGGAAGTTGCAGCGATGGGACAAGACTGTAACTACCAATTTGCTATCACAAAAATGGGAAGAGGAGCAGGAGGGAGGAAAGGATGTCATTGACCACTAGAGGATGAGAGAGAGAGATCCTACCCACTCTGCCTCACTTTAACATCCACAACACATAACTCTGCCTCAGACTCGATTCCTTGCTTTTCACTCGTTCTACACCTCCAACATTGAGTCTTAGTGACATTCTCCCACTCACATGTAGTGCTGTAAACAGGGTGCCACTCAGCAGGCCTTTACCCATAAAACCTATTTAGCCGAGATATGTAGGTGTCATGGCCCTGACTCCTCTAACCCTAGCCCTATCACCACCAGGAGAGAGAGACTGGAGTCTGGGTCTCTGGCTGGGCCTGACCGAGAACATTCTGTTTGTGAGTGAGTGAGTGAGTGAGTGAGTGAGTGAGTGAGTGAGTGAGTGAGTGAGTGAGTGAGTGAGTGAGTGAGTGAGTGAGTGAGTGAGTGTGAGTGAGTGAGTGAGAGTGAGTGAGTGAGTGAGAGTGAGTGAGTGAGTGAGTGAGTGAGTGAGTGAGTGAGTGAGAGTGAGTGAGTGAGTGAGTGAGTGAGTGAGTGAGTGAGTGAGTGAGTGAGTGAGTGAGTGAGTGAGTGAGTGAGTGAGTGAGTGAGTGAGTGAGTGAGTGAGTGAGTGAGTGAGAGAGAGAGAGAGAGAGTGCACATGCCGTGTGTGTTCTGTTTTGGAGTGTGCACATAGTGTGAGCTGTGTGTGTGTGTGTGTGTGGACTGAGTGGACTATAAGAGGGTGAGGAGTATGGGACTAGAGATGGTGCCAGCTAAATGTTGTACCTTGGGTTTGTAGTTGGTGAGCATGGACATCTCTACATTCTGTCCTCTGACAGGTTTGGGCTGTCTGGGCGCCGGGGGTCGGGCAGCCTTCTGGTTGTTACGACACACACAGATGAAGAAGAAGAGGGCGATGGCCAGAGGGATGGCTACGCTCGGGACCAGGATGTAAAGAATCTCCATGTTACTGCCCCCACGGTTCTCCTTATAATCTTCACGGGACATAGATAACACAGGGTTAATGTTCGAACTCTATGTTTACTGCCCCGACGTTTCTCTTTCTAACCCAAACAGCACACTGTACACTGTACACTGTACACAACAATGTGGCGCTGCGATTTAGGGTTAAAACACCCATAACATACAAAGATTAAAAAATAACAACTAATGTGTATTTTTGATAGGTTGCAGCATTGGCTCCCAATAATAACCAAACAACAAAAGACATCAATGTGTTTATAACCCCCTATGTCGCCTTATGTCTCACCGCAGACGGGGATGTCGCACAGCTCCATACGGACTCCCTCGTCCAGGGTGAAACACCATGGTCCCTCCTGCGTGTTGCCGGGGTTACGGCAGTAAGAGTGGCCTCCGCTGAGCTCTGGGTAGCGCAACGCCAGGTAGGTGTGGCTGTGAGGGTACTGAGAGTTCCAGGGCTGGCATTGACGACCCGACTTGGTCTTACTGACCGTCCCACGGTAGGCTGAACCACTGACGTTGAAACACTTGTGGTCTGGTTGAAGTACAGGGGACAGAAAACAAGTGTGTGTGTTAGACCAAATTGTAGAGCAAAGACGTGTCGGAATGAAGGATATTATTTTTTGTTGTTGTTGTTTATTGTTGCTGATACTGTACAGTATGTTTGATTCGGATTTGCTGTTGCCTAGCAATACTGTTGGTAGTGGACGACAGTATGTGGTTGCCAATGGGTTAACTATAAAAGCGGATTTAAGATAACAACAGAGACTCTTCTTTATGGGTCACGTACAGACTATTGATACTGGAAGCACAGTTTACATTATAGAATGTCTTACTCTTGTTGATGGGCTCGGCCATGGGGATTCCTATCCTCATACAGATCGCAGCCTCTGGGCTGTCGTGTGCTGCCAGGTCCTCACAGTTCGGCAGCTTCAGTCTCTTCAGGATGATGGGGTTGGAACGGGCGATGATGTACTCGGTCTTACACAGGTCATTCTCCAGGATCTCGCATTCATCCTTGCGGACAGGGAGAGAAGGGGGAGAGGGTTTGAGACTGACACAAAGATTGCAGTAGAAACAACACAACATTGTAACACATGCTAGGCCACTCCAGAGGGTGACCACTACTACTAACCTAAATAGAGATATTTCTCACTTACTAAATGGTATATTATGCCCACTTGTCAATGCTAGCAAGTCGAAATATATCCAGCTTTATATTGTGTCACACTGACTGTCTTCAGTCAGTGTGACAAAGCTACATAGACAATTACCTTACACAGGTCCCTGGGCTTGTCTGTCCCAGAGCTGCGGTCACATGTCGGGAAGGCAAAGTGACACAGTGACGGGATGGCGAACTGGGAGCAGCGGTCCGACAGGTGGCTGGACGTTCCGATCATAGTGAAGGCGGCTGGGTGGGGAAAGTGGCCATGCGTAAGGGCATAAGAAGTCTGAAGTTTAGGTATACATACAACTATAGCTATATCCCTATAGCAATTTATCGAACTTGTATTTCTCCACCGAGATCAAGTGTGATCGAGATCAATGTTCAGACATGTCTGATGGACTATACTTGGGATACCCAGACACAAAGCATAGACTGCGTGTGTACCATACTGTGACGTTAGCATCCTGAACTCTTATCCTTCTATCAGATATCCTCTCATCATACTAGCTGACTCTGACTCAACCGGGGTCAGATTGGAGCTGGAAAGGATGAGTGTCTGGTTGGTTTACACAAAGGACCAAATCTGGACCATGACCCTTATCCCTGTACACTGATTTCACTCACAATACACCCGCATGGGACAGACGGATACAGGAAATGCACACACATACACACATCACACACAGGGAGGGCAGATAGCGTACCTGTGATCTGGGTCTCGATCTCGCCCTGCATCTGCAGGGAGTCGACGAAGATGCTGCGGTTCCCTATGAAGCGAGAACAAGCTACGCCCCTGTACGGCTGGCAAAACCCCTCTTCATCAAAATCATCCCTGTTAGAGAGAGAGGGAGAGAGAGAGAGGTAGAAAGTGGGAGAGAGAAATAGATAAGAGAGAATGAATGTACATTACAGTTCACAGAATGGCCACTAGAGGTCAGCATAGCATGCATTACACTTCATAAGCATGTGACACAAACACTTCTCTCTCTCTCTCTCTCTCTGCACATCTCTTCACAGCGGAACTTGGGCTGTGACGGTCATGGAATGTTGGATGGCGGTAATTGACCAGCCAAATGACCGTGGTCACCGTAATAGCAGTTCATTCTAATTCTACATAGGCAAGGTCAACAATATAGGCTGTCTACTGCAGTGCAAGTGTTTGCAGAGCAAGCAGTTGCCTGCAAAAGTGACCCTCAGCAAAACAATTAGCGGACTAGCAACTCCAGCAAAGTTTGCAAGTGCATGAACGTTATTTGGCTGTAGGCTAATCACTCACTGGTAGGCTATTTGCAAGCAATCATGTGTGGATCTATCTGTTTGCTAGCCAGCTAAATTAGCTAGCTAGCTTGCTTCACCAGTAGACAGCGCGCCCAGCATAGTGTCCAGCATGCTGATCCTGCTAAAAAGTCTGAAATATGGTCCAACTAGCAAGTGTTGCACGAGGAAAATATTCTCAGTCTTTCGTTCCGAAACTCAAGCTAGCAGCATCAAAACAACTTTGTAACGACAGACCCACTAGTGTCTTCAAATCTGCGTAGGCCCATCGTCAGCTGTCGCACAGACAGGCAGACGCACAGATGGACTGACATTCTGGAGCCAATTCCGAAATGCATTTGTCAGCTGAATTGCACGTTTATTCTGTATCACTCAACTCTCATTGATGAGTCTCGTATTGAGAGTGTTACAGCGAGACACAGTGCATCCGGAATGTATTCAGGCCCACATTTTGTTACGTTGCAGCCGTATTGTAAAATGTACGAAAAACACATCTCCCCATAATGACAAAGCATAGAATTTTGGGCAAATTTATCAACAATTCAAATCTGAAATATCACATTTACATAAGTATTCAGACCCTTTACGCAGTACTTTTGGCAGTGTTTACAGCCTCAAGTCTTCTTGGGTATGACGCTACAAGCTTGGCACATCTGTATTTGGGGAGTTCCTCCCATTCTTCTCTGCAGAGCCTCTCAAGTTCTGTCAGGTTGGATGGGGAGCATCACTGCACAGCTATTTTCAGGTCTCTCCAGAGATGTTCGATCGGGTTCAACTCCGAGCACTGGCTAGGCCACTCAAGGATATTTTGGTGAATGTAACTGTGCTGCTGGAAGCAATTTAATGATGCTTTTTTGCCCATGTTTATTGACACACCATATTCAACCGGTGTTGAGAGTTCATAAATTCATCAGTTACTCTGCGCTCTAGAATAACTAGAATTTACAAACACACCCTATGTGTGCTGCTGCTACAGGAGGACAGCGTTGCCTAGGCGACCGGCGACTTGTTTGCTACAACACCTTGCTCGTTTCAGAGAGGAGCAACAAAGTTTGTTGTTAAGATTCCATGTTACCGCAGAAACGGACTCAACCTCAAGAATGCTAGGGTGTCCTGTCTTTAGTCAGCTGTTCGTTCCACACACACAAACACACCAAAATAATTGTAGGACGTTTTTATCCATAAATGTTGGTTACACAGTACTACGGTAATTGTGCCAGCAGCTCTAAGTGGAACAGAGAGAAGAGTTTCAGTCCTGCTCTAACAACATTTATCTAAGTGTCCAGTGTCAGCTGATACAGCTTGATGTCTCAGTCCTTCCCAGAGAAGAGATGTGAAAGATTTAAAGAGTCGGCCGTTGGGCTTTATTCCTGTTTATGGGAAAAGGATATCATCATGGGCTTTAATACGAAACACATGAAGAGTGGGGAAACTATAACAAGCATGTGTGTTTGTGTGTGTGTGTGTGTGTGTGTGTGTCAGAGTGCATCTGTGAAGGTTAATGTCCAAGTAGGCATTAGCAACTTCATTGTTTCCATCAGTGTCCACACACATGGGCCACACTCACAAAGATAGGACACTCACACACACACACACAGAAACAAGGCCATTTTCAACTATGAGCTCATTTAGTCATGTGACTGAAGCCAAGCCAGTTGGAGACCATAGAAGGGCGTATGACATAACTATTATCATATAGCTCCCTCTCTACATCTTCCTACTTCAAACCACATTAACCACCCTAGATCATTATGGCTGAGTGTGGCAAATGCCCTAATGCTAACTCATTCAATTCCAGAATCACGCACACACATACATACACACACAAAACTGAGGGTAACCCTATCGGTGTCTGGGCTGGGGTGAGTGGCCGAGCGTGGCGGGGTGTGAGTCAGGGGTCAATGGGTCACTTTCTGAGGAGAGTGTTAAGTGTCTCAGAGGCCAAGGTCACCTCTCTACCATGACCTTTAACCCCCCCCATTTATTGACTCAGAATGGGCTATCCAGAAATTCTCTCTCTCTCTCACACACACACACACACACACACACACACACACACACACACACACACACACACACACACACACACACACACACACACACACACACACACACACACACACACACACACACACACACACACACTTAGAAAGAGTGCAAGAGAGAAATAGAGGATTCCTTTGGCTGAGGTTCGAGTGTGTCGTCGGGAGTGTATCCAGAGCCATGGTGTGTGTGTGTGTGTCGCCGGGGACAACGTGGCCGCACTGAGATGGCTAAATGACAAGGAAGAGTAGACAACCCTGCTTCCTCCGAGTCCTGCTCTATATCCTGACCCGGCGACAAATTACAACCCTGGCCCATCCAAAAGACCTCAACCAACATCCCTCGCCCAGAAACTCTGCTCCAAAAGGCTTTAGGTTAAAAAGCCCGGTCCAAAACATTCAAACAAAAATGCTTGGTAGAAGACGTCTCTTCCAAAGTCCACTTAACCCCCATCATCTGCTTTTCTCAGAAGGCGGTTGCTGTCTGTGTGGCGTTCCAAATGGCACCCTATTCCCGTAAAGGCTCTAGTCAAAAGTAGTGCACTATGTAAAGGATAGGGTGCTATTTGGAACGTATCCCGTGTGTGCATGGTGGGAGGCTGAGTCCATCACAGAATGGGAAGGCAGCTAGTCCCAGTGAGTGTGGTTGCTATTTGGATAAACAGTGTGGATGTTCAGGCCTTTCTGAACATCCAAACTAACACCACACTGTGAAAGGGGCACATCTGTAGTAGTAGTTTATAATGGCTAATTACAGGAAGGGCTTTTCCGTTAAACTGACTGTGTTTGCCTAGGCTACGCTTACATCATGGGTTCTGTCTGAGAGAGAGAGAGCAGTTATAACTATAGGCTAGAACCCCGCAGAGTCTACCACACACACACGAACACACACGACTTGACATGGACACACACACACACACACATAGAAAACACACAGAAACAAAAGCAAACATTGGTTCACTCACATGTTCTATGTTTTACTTTCTTGCGTACACACACATGCTCGTACGCCACACACCAATGTTATTTACAGTAAACGAAAACAAAAACACGATCTAGGAAACTGAAATGAAATAATGAACAATCCTTTAAAAATTTTAAACTACACTGAAACTATCTTTGACTCCAAATAAAAATAAAAACCATCATGAATTATGTTCGGTTTCTTCTAAACTTTGGTCAAAAAATGTAATATGGGTTTCAGTGGTGTTTTCTAGATACTGAATCTGGCGGGTAAATGTGTCCAGGAGATGCCGATATTTCAAATAAGCCTAGCTTGTGCATCACTATCACTAGCTAACAGGGGGAAAAATGGTAAGGTAGCTAACTTGAATCTTCTTACGTGTACTACTAAAGTTAAAACGGATTGGCTGCGGATTCAACTTTTCTGGACCCCTCGTCCCGACAGCTAAAGGTCCCGACAGCTAAAGGTCCCGACAGCTAAAGGTCCCGACAGCTAAAGGTCCCGACAGCTAAAGGTCCCGACAGCTAAAGGTCCCGACAGCTAAAGGTCCAGACAGCTAAAGGTCCCGACAGCTAAAGGTTCCGACAGCTAAAGGTTCCGACAGCTAAAGGTCCCGACAGCTAAAGGTCCCGACAGCTAAAGGTCCCGACAGCTAAAGGTCCAGACAGCTAAAGGTCCAGACAGCTAAAGGTGGAGAACCAGGAACAGATATAGCCCTTGGTTCACTCCAGACCTGGCTGCCCTTGACCAGCACACAAACATCTTGTGGTGTACTGCATTAGCATCGAATAGCCCCCGTGATATGCAACTTTTCAGGGAAGTTAGGAACCTATATACACAGGCAGTTAGGAAAGCAAAGGCTAGCTTTATCAAGAAATTTGCATCCTGTAGCACAAACTCCAAAAAGTTCTGGGACACTGTAAAGTCCATGGAGAATAAGAGCACCTCCTCCCAGCTGCCCACTGCACTGAGGCTAGGAAACACTGTCACCACCGATAAATCCAAGATAATTGAGAATTTCAACAAGCATTTTTCTACGGCTGGCCATGCTTTCCACCTGGCTACCCCTATCCTGGTCAACAGCCCTGCAACCCCAACAGCAACTTGCCTAAACCTCCCCCATTTCTCCTTCACCCAAATCCAGATAGCTGATGTTCTGAGAGAGTTACAAAATCTGGACCCCTACAAATCAGCTGGGCTAGACAATCTGGACCATCTCTTTCTAAAATGATCCGCCGCAATTGTTGCAACCCCTATTACTAGCCTGTTCAACCTCTCTTTCGTATCGTCTGAGATCCCCAAAGATTGGAAAGCTGCCGCGGTAATCCCTCTCTTCTAAGGGGGAGACACTCTAGACCCAAACTGTTACAGACCTATATCTATCCTACCCTGCCTTTCCAAGGTCATCGAAAGCCAAGTTAACAAACAGATCACCGACCATTTCAAATCCCACGGTACCTTCTCCGCTATGCAATCTAGTTTCCGAGCTGGTCATGGGTGCACCTCAGCCATGCTCAAGGTTCTAAACAATATCATAACCGCCATCGATAAAAGACAATACTGTGCAGCCATTTTCATCGACCTGGCCAAGGCTTTCGACTCTGTCAATCACCACATTCTTATCGGCAGACTCAACAGCCTTGGTTTCTCAAATGACTGCCTCGCCTGGGTCACCAACTACTTCTCAGACAGAGTTCAGTGTGTCAAATCGGAGGGCCTGTTGTCCGGACCTCTGGCAGTCTCTATCGGGGTGCCACAGGGTAAATTCTCGGGCCGACTCTTTTCTCTGTATACATCAGTGATGTCGCTCTTGCTGCTGGTGATTATCTGATCCACCTCTACGCAGACGACACCATTCTATATACTTCTGGCCCTTCTTTGGACACTGTGTTAACTAACCTCCAGACGAGCTTCAATGCCATACAACTCTCCTTCCGTGGCCTCCAACTGCTCTTAAATGCAAGTACAACTAAATACATGCTCCTCAACCGATCCCTGCCGCCTGTCCAGCATCACTACTCTGGATGGTTCTGACTGTAAACTCTCCTTCCAGACTCACATTAAGCATCTCCAATCCAAAATGAAACGCAACGAAGCATCCTTCACTCATGCTGCCAAACATACCCTCGTAAAACCATGTTAATTCCTTAGTTAGTGATGTAGACACCAAGGAACTTGAAGGTCTTGAACCGCTCCACTACAGCCCCGTCGATGTGGATGGGGGCGTGCTCGGCCCCTCCGTTTCCTGTAGTCCACGATCAGCTCCTTTGACTTGCTGACGTTGAGGGAGAGGTTGTTGTCCTGTCACCACACTGTCCGGTCACTGACCTCCTCCCTATAGGCTATCTCAACATCATTGGTGATGAGGCCAACCAGCGTTGTGTCGTCAGAAAACGTAATGATGGTGTTGGAGTCGTGCGTGGCCATGCAGTCGTGGGTGAACAGGGGGTACAGGAGGGGACAAAGCACGCACCCCTGAGAGGCCCCCGTGTTGAGGGTCAGTGTGGTGGATGTGTTGTTGCCTACCCTCACCACCTGGGGTGGCCCGTCAGGAAGTCCAGGATCTAGTTGCAGAGGGAGTTGTTCAGTCCCAGGGTCCTGAGTTATTGATGAACTTGGAAGGCACTATGGTGTTGAACACTGAGCTATAGTCAATGAACAGCATTCTCATGTAGGCGTTCCTCTTGTCCATGTGGGAGAGGACAGTGTAGAGTGCTATAGAGATTGCGTCATCTGTGGATCTGTTGTGGCGGTGTGCAAATTTCAGTTGGTCCAGGGTGTCTGGGATGATGGTGTTGATGTGAGCCTTGACCAGCCTGATAGAGAAGACATCAAAACTATGAAATACAATTTCAAAAAGCCTGTTTTCGCATTGTCATTATGGTTTATGATATGTGGATCGATGAGGAAAATGTTCAATTTAATCCATTTTAGAATAAGGCTGTAACATAACAAAATGTGGAAAAAGTGAAGGGGTCTGAATACACTGTATAGAACGTTACTGTAAACACTGTAGGCTACTTGAAAAACAACACTGTAGGCTACTTGAAAAACAACACTCTAGGCTACTTGAAAAACAACACTGTATTACTCAAGAAGACCTAATCTAAATGCATATCCCAATGAAACGGATTCAGGTCAAACGGTTGGTAATGCAGATGCCGGATGGACGTTTCACCAGTAAAACTTGAAGAATTATCATTCATGATTGACAGACAGACCACGAAAATGTGTGTTTAAAGTATAGGTAAAGAAACACATGCGCATAACGTGATTTGGATCTTCAGCTCTGAGGAAAAATGATCTATGGAGCTGGGACCGGGCGGTTACCTACGGATCCGTCAACCAAGTTAAAAAGCATTGGGTTGGTGTAAACACAGGTGAGAGTTTCATTGCACCAGTTTCGGTGGTATTCATTTTAAAGTCACATTGAGATTGACTTAATATACATTTGGAAAAATATATATTTCTACCCTTATTTTACCGGGTAAGTTAACTGAGAACATATTTTCATTTACAGCAACGACCTGGGGAATAGTTAAACATAACCTAACCTGACCCATCACCTTTCATATTACTGCCCCTCATTGCAGGAGGTGACAAAAACTTTACAACACAACTGGCTCCTATACTCCCACGCATGCTTTCTGTCCCTAACAGTAAAACTGAAACAAAATAATATAAAAATATCATTTATATAAATATTTTGTTAAAACTAAAATGAAAAAAAACTAGCAAATCAGGTCCGAAAACTAATTGAAACTAAACTGAATTTCTAATAAAAATTGAAAGACGAATTAAAAAAATAACATTGTCACGCACACGCACACGCACACGCACACGCACACGCACTCTCCTGTTGGTAATGGAATCCTTCGATCTAGCCTGGTAAAGCCATAAAGCAGTGACGGGAAGGAGGAGGCTGTTTTACCATGGGTCCCGCAGGACCACTGATGCGTGTGTGTGTGAGCCTGCCTGCCCTACGTGCCCAGTCATCCATGGGGGAGAGACACCAGATAACATTAGGAAGACGGCCCAATGTGTTTTTACTACGAAGGTAGGACATCAGCCACGCTGCTCAGGCCTTGACCTCGGAGACTGGAGAGGGCCGAGGGAATAAAGACCATGGGCTCCCGACCGTTGACAGTACGGTCATCTAAGTCAACTCCAATCCTGGTGTTTTCTGGGAAAGCGACGT
This sequence comes from Oncorhynchus kisutch, assembly GCF_002021735.2. Classification (NCBI taxonomy): domain Eukaryota; kingdom Metazoa; phylum Chordata; class Actinopteri; order Salmoniformes; family Salmonidae; genus Oncorhynchus; species Oncorhynchus kisutch. The sequence goes on from NC_034183.2 coordinate 39,714,003, forward strand.
CTAAAGGAGGAAAGCGAAAGTCGACATATCTGTGGGAAGACCTTGGAGTTGACGTTTCGGGACAACAAAGGCATTTCCCCCAGTATGTCTGCATTGTATCGTTCTATTGGAATCTGTAAATAAATGGACATAGAGCCTTGTAAATGTCCTCCACTTAAAACACAGGGAGTCTCTATCTATGGAGATGTCAATGTTATGTTGCAAGCTCAACACAGAGGAGCAAGGCTAATGGATTTGATGGTCCAAAGCTAGCGGAGGCTAGTCAGCGCCTCTGGAGAACAATAAAACATCCCTCAAATTCCCAAAAGCAGGAATGTTATCCAACCTGTCATCCCTCTACTTTCTCAACCGTTTGCTCTCTTCCCCTCTCCTGTAGTTCGCGTTTCCTGGCGTGTGTCTGTGGAATCCTTTTCCCAGCAGGTTGGAGATCTAGGAGCAGACTGGAGAGAATGAGGGATATCAACTCTACACTGTACTTATCTACATTCCACGTATCTAACCCTGGTTTTGATTACTGTATTGGGCGTTGTGTTGAGTTAGATTCACGCGGGAATAGGACGGGACAGACAGAAACCACGAAGGCAAAGCATCAAAACTTAAACTCCCCAAAATCCTGACTTAACAGCTCTTTTCATACGGCCCTTCTCAAAGCCTTCACTTAGATCTCTTTAAATCGACAGTTCATAAAGCCTTCGCTAATTGGTTCGATTTACATTGAAGTTTGAGATGTTACTAGGGCTGTGGCGGTCACGAAGCCGGTGATTGTCAAGCAAATAGCTGTAGGTCTCAGGGTAATTGACCGTTAATTAACGTAAACACATTTAGAATTTCCTGGCTTCCACGCAGAACCTACAAGGCACTGATGCAGACCTTTGGAACATCTACATTTTGAAAAAGTCGAATAAATCCATGTAATACAGCCTACACCGTCACAATGAATCCATTAGTTATTTTAAACAGGTCGAAAGAAGTATGACATAAAGAAAATGTTGTTTATTTCAGAGGAATAGTATACTCTGAGTTGTCCTTATGTCAGGTACTGATCTGGCTATGCCAGATGTACAAAGCTGAATAAAAAAGAAAGGACCTTTTCTCCAAGCCAATAGAGGGAGTGCGGACATGCGGCTATTCTGTGTTGAGCAGTTAACAAAGAAATAGGTTCTCCTCCTACATGTTTCATTTAGAGTTATTCATGTAGCTTTAGTTGTCCTACTAATGTTGGGCTATATACTTAGATTTTTAACACATTGTAAGGCTGCATGATGCGACTAATGAGGATTTGGAAAAAAAAGTAGCTTGAAAGGCATGAGCTCTGCTTTGTTTTTTTTAGCGCAGGCTGTACACACTTCATCAGTCTCTCATTCACAATTTGACAAGCACTTGATAAGGCCTGTACAGCCAGTGGCTGTATAGCGCTTCCCTTTTGCACCTTGTCAGCTCGTGGATTTGCACTTGCAACCTTTTGTTTACTAGTCCAATGCTCTAAACACTAGGCTACCTGCCGCCCAGCAGCATTTGGCTTTTGATTTTGAAAGGACCATTATCATGCACCTGTATGGAAACAGGGGCAGTGGAAAATGACGTGTAATCTATGCACTTAAATAGCGAATGGAGGACGCTTTTCCCTGTGGTTTATTTTCATGCCAGCCAGGTAGGCTATATTCCTGTTGTAAATATAAGCAATATGCTTAGTATTAGCAAAGTTGAGAAAGAAATATCGTAGGCCTAGTAGAAAGCTGATCCTCCTATTTTCAGGCCATCACTCTGTTTTCTCGCGCAATTGCATAGCCTATTGAAATGTTGCGCAACATCAGCTCACAGGCTCTCATGAAGTGTTTGATTAGATATTTTGAATATATTTGCATTGATTTCAGAGTGATTAGAGGGACAAGATAGTGCTGAGTTCCAGGCAGTTAGCAAGTTTGATAGGCTACTAATGACCATCAGCAGCATCAGAACTTGGAGAAGCCAAATTACCATGACTAAACGGTCACATGGAATTTGACTGCCTTCATGACCCGCGACCGTCGGTGTGGTGGTAATACGGTCACCACAACAGCCCCAGTTGTTACCACTCTTTAGATGAGAGGAGGACAAACAGAGTGGAAGTGATATGCACGCACATGCACACAGAGAGAGACAGAGGAGAGGAAGTGTTTTGGAGTGAAGTAAGGAGATGGGAAGGTCCTGACGACACGGAGGGCTGAGGCCTGGTTCGATCTAGAGGCTTCTGATGGTGTTGACAGACAAGGATATAAGCTGTCACCACTGTGAGGTTACATGTATTTACTTTCTGTTAGTAGAGGATCTGGATTCCCGCCCCACAGGAAGTCCTTTAGAGGAAGATCCTCTCCTCTCCATCTCCTCTTTTACCTCTCCTCTCTTATCCATTCCTCTACTGTCCATCTTCTCCTCTCCTCTCCTCTCCTCTCCTCTCCTCTCCTCTCCTCTCCTCTCCTCTCCTCTCCTCTCCTCTCCTCTCCTCTCCTCTACTCTACTCTACTCTACTCTACTCTACTCTACTCTACTCTACTCTACTCTACTCTACTCTACTCTACTCTACTCTACTCTACTCTACTCTACTCTACTCTACTCTACTACTTTACTCTTACTCTTACTCTTACTCTTACTCTTCTTCTTCCACTCTCTCCTCTCCAAGCCCCAAATGAAAGACACGCAGGGTCTGGAAAGAACAACGGCTAGAGAGAGAGGGAACGGAGAGAGAGAATGGACAATCATGACGAGTCTCCTCGAGAGATTGGGTTTCCGAACTCAAAACAAAGCTTTTGCGGTTTGAGAAGATCGAGAACGAGAAAAACAAGCCTGCTTATCATTATCTTCCACATTACAATTGGGTGCGTTTCTCTTGTCTTCATGCAATATGCTTTTTTTATATCTGATGTTTTATTTTTCGATGCCATAACAATAAAGAAAAAGACATTGCACATGTGTACGCCAGTGGAGTTGTTGTGATTTGGTCACATTAAACAAAATAAGCCAGAGAGAGTGTGAGGCCAAGCTCCATGAAGACATCTGAACTGTATGTGTGGGTGCCTGGGTAACGATACCGCAGTGACAAAGGAAACAAAATGGCCGCCAGCGGCTTGGGTTGACCAGTTTTGTAGGTCCCAGTGGCCCGTGACCACATAGAGAACGGATGAAGAGAAGGGCCACTGATGGACTCCATTTAGAAGACAATGGAGAAAGGGCCCCTCATGAGTCCTCATGTTACCCTGACTGGAACAATACAGGCCTCTGTGTGTGTGTGTGTGTGTGTGTGTGTGTGTGTGTGTGTGTGTGTGTGTGTGTGTGTGTGTGTGTGTGTGTGTGTGTGTGTGTGTGTGTGTGTGTGTGTGTGTGTGTGTGTGTGTGCGTGTGTGAGAGAAAGAGAGAAGACAAAATGGATGGGATAGGAAGTAATGACAGGAAATAATGAAGGAGAGAAGTAATTGAAACTAACACTGTTGTTAGGGCTCACCGTGGGCTCGGGTCTGCCATGCCAAGTAATTGAGCAAGCTAGTTGAGCAACAAACAGAGAGGAGAAAGATACACATTACTGTGTAGTCTTTCTATCAACACCACAGTGGCCCTTACAGCAGGGATGTGTGTGGTAAGTAATATGTCAATCAGATCAGGTAAGACTAGCGCTTCTTCATCTCTCCGCTACTCAGTCTCCTGGGAACAGGAGCCATATTGAGATGTGGAGAGAGAGACAGAGACCCATCCCAAACCTACCCCTCCTCGCTGTGACCTCTGACCCAGTGACATCACATCCCCTGGGAAATAGGGTAGTGAGGGCCAGGGGAGAGAGTCAGACGGAGGTAGAGTTGCTGAAAGTCCTGAAAGTCCTTCAAAATTCCCTGGATTCCCAGTTGGAGGAATCAGCAAGGGATAAGAGGCAGATCTGACAACGAAATCCTCCAACCTGAAATTCGTCAGCTGGGATTTGTGAAAAAGGAGAGTATTTTGAGAGAGTCAAAGGGGCAATATGGCTCCATACACAAACTCTGGCCGTGTTTACAGACTTTCAGTTCTGTGATTCACTAAAGACAGGGAGCTGAGAGGTCAAGCGGTTAGGAGTCCATTACAACTTGGGGAGGGAGGTAGGCAGAGAGAGAAGGAGAGGGTGTGTGTTTGTGAGAGACAAGAGAGAGAGAGGGGGGGGGGGGGGGGGGGGGGGGGGAGAGGTACTTCGTGAAAACAGAGTGGGGCTTGTTTTTTTTTTGTATCCACTGACCCGTCATGTGTACAGACCCCTCAAAAACAAACAGAGCCTTGCAGAGAGAACCAGTGAAGGTGTAAGAGGGAAGGAAAGACGGAAAGAAAAGGAGGGAGGTCTGGAAGCCCTCCAGGAGGTGTGGCAGACTACAGCGCTAGCCTCTTAAAAAATTGTTTTAAAAAAACCTAACACTGTCGTTAGGGCTCACCGTGGGCTCGGGTCTGCCATGCCAAACTACCGCCTGCTTCTCATTCCTCCGCTCTTCCTGGCCTTTAGCTAGGAACCAAAACATCACATAGAAACTGATTCAAAATGGATGTTTGGGAGTAATAACAGGAACAGGGAAAACAAGGAGAGAAGGGGAAGAAAGAAATAGCCGAAAGCAAGGCAGGTACCGTAAGCGTGACGGCTATATATGCCCCTTTTCTTTAAACTGATGATTTACACCCCGACGTGTAGTAGATCACAGATGACAATGACATCATGCGAAACATGTGCACTTAGCGGAACACGAGTACAGGTTTGGCTCAACATGGCGGCGAGGCAGAGTACTTAGGGAACGACCGAAGGCGCATGTTAAACATGAAGCGTGACTTCCTCCGTAATAAGAGCCATTAGCACTGTCGCACTGCATTGGCATTGGAGTGGGGGCCGTCCGTAGGCCCATAAATCATCCACCTTTCCTGACAAACTATCCGTCAGAGAAAGAGAAATGCCTATTTCTGAGGTACAGGACTTTCCGTAGACAGGGAAAAGTTATCCCGCCGGGCAAAAAAACTGGTCGAATCAATGTTGTTCCCGCGTCATTTCAACAACAACAACAACGGGAAAAAAATCGATGTGATGACGCTGAATCAACGTGGAAAACTGATTGGATTTGCAAAAAAGTCATCAACGTAATGGAATTTCATATTTCTTTTCGCCCTACCCTTTTTGCACCTTAAATTCAATGACATGGTGACATTTTTTTTGTGGAGTTATTAACGTCAGTTGACGCATCAACCAAATGGGAATCAAAACTAGACGTCGAAATGACGTCTGTGCCCAGTGAGATGTGTCTCGGGTCCTAGGTCTTTGACCTGAAGCTTTTCTTTATCTACGGGGACAACGTTTTGACAGAAGGCTAGATGATTAACCGCCACCATTAAAATGAGAGAAAACGCAGAAACCTAAAAATAGCACAACAGTATAGTGTGTCTACTAAAGGGTTGTAAGAGAGTCGAGAGGATACAGTTCGTGATCTCCTATTAAAAGGGAATTTACAGCCCCCCCCCCCGTCCTCTTAAAACAAATGAGAGTAAGACACCATTCACCCTGACACAGGACAGAGAAAGTAGCTCTCAGAGCATTCATTCCTCTTTACAGTTAGGTCTGCAAATGTGTGTGTACCCTACTGTGCTGTTCATATGGAGAAAAAAAAAGTATGTCGGAGGCCATGGTAGACTGGCTTTGAACACGGAAAAACTCAAGGGGGGTAAATGGAGAGAGAGAAGAGAGATAGAGGGAGGCTGGGGCAGGCCTGAAGGACACTTTGGGGCCTGTGGTTTATAAGTTAAAGAATCTTGGCTGCTCTCTGGCTAGCCTTAGTCTACAGAACACATCCTATCTGAATCAACACTGATCAACAACTGAAAACATCTCTGTTCACCAGAACATCGTGGGAAGATGAATCAAACCACTGGAATATTTGATAGTTTCCATAGATACGACTGAATGACGGTCCAATAGTATGATATTCAGACATCAA